>NW_027045451.1:8514047-8619341 GCF_025399875.1 Dalotia coriaria
ATTAATTAAAATTCTTCTAGTTATTTGCATTGCTGCATTCGGTTTCTCCGTGGGATGTCTTAGGATCTGTAGACTTCTTAGAAGATCAGAGATAGACGCAAACGAATTAAGTTGTGTGAACGTGACTGGAATCATAGTAGAGTATTGTTTTTGTAGGCAATTTATACATAGTGTTTTTTTGGTATTAAGGAATGTTCTTTACAAGGAGAATATTCAAGTAGACGTGGTGTCAAAGTACGAAACGTAATTGATTTGAATCATTTTTTGCTGTTTTTTTGTAGTTTTAGCGACGTTCTGAGAAATTTTAATTAAATAAATGGGAAATTTCAAAAATTGTTGAAATTACACTGCTAAAGTAAGAAAAATTAACTTTAATTTATATCTGCATAAAGAAATATGCGTTTTTGTATGTATGTTACTCAATAACTCCAAAACGGTAGGATATATTTTGATAAAATTTTTAAGTTATCTTTAGATTAACCTAACAGAAAATTTTGTAAAATTTGGGTGCCAAATTTTAATTGTAAGGGTGTAAAATAAGGGTTGAAAGTTGTTATGGAGATTTATTTATTGATATATTTATATAATTCGAACATAGATAGCGCTAGATGCATTTATTAGTTTAAAAATTCACGAAAGGCATTTTTCCGAAAATATTTGTTTATTTATAGTTAGAAATGTACGAAAAACGCAAATTGACAACATGATACACATCGGTACTCAAAAATTCAGGTTTTTGCTTAAATCCTTCTACCAATACAAAGTTTACATTCCACATAGCGGAAATCTATAATTTACATGCATCGCACCGAAAACAGTAGTAAAAATAAATTTTATATAACCAAATATTGATGCAACAAAGATATCTGATACAGCCGAGTCAATGTCAATGGCAACAAATATAGATTTACGAGTTAACCGTGTCTACGGAGTCTTCAATATTCATAAATCATTCAATAACGCGCGAGCTGCCATGCATCACGCGTCGCGCGCGCACACGCTTGCTGCTCCCAATTGACAAGATTGTTTTGCCACACTTGTTTTCGATAGTTTGTTTACAATACTCGCGGTCGCACTTACCGCCCGCATGTTTTCGCGTTCGAGTTTTCCGACAGCGCAAGAGGGATTTGTTTCCAAAAAGTTTTCCGCCGGCTCTCATCGCCTCATCCAGATGGCACTATTTTAGGCCACACGCGTTCATCCATCTCGCCAACTCGAACAGGCTTTATCATTCTACAATCAATCATCAAAATTGAAACGGAAAAAATAAATTGCTAAACCAGAAAACAACAAATGGACTCGTGTAGATCTACAGGGCTAATGTGTTGTGAATGTACAGCAAAACAAATAAAATTGTTGTTTTTTTTATTTTCTGTTTGTTTTGTTTTTTGAGATGTAGACGTATTTTTGGTATTTCTAAGGGCTGTTAATGAATAAATCCATTTGAAATAATACCTTAGCGTCTAATGAATCGGCGACACATCAAGTGCGCAGTGAAGAGATCGTAAGCGGACTATCAAACATCATCAATTATATTGGTACGCGTGGAAAAAGCAATGCGTTGATTAATGAACTAAGCTGACGAGACTTTTACGATTTATGCGTCATATTTTCGCTTTCTTTTCGGAGAGAATGCGCCTAGCGGGTGGTGTGAACAGAAAAAAAGTCAATTCGAGTAAATGTTAATGGAAGAAATAAATATATTTCTAAAAATTCGCTAAATCTGACAATTTTCTTACGTCACCAATATTTTAATATATTATTTTTGGTATTTTAAGATTCGGTTAAGCAAACGTCGATAATTTTCTTATTTTTGCGCAAAACTTTGCGAAAAGTAGACTGATTAGACTGATAAAGTACTTTAGTCACGGGCTTTAGTCACGGGGTAGAGTATGCGCCTGTGCATTTGCCTACGATGCAGCACAAGACACACAATGTTGCATTTTGATCAAATTAACTACATTTTAGTACAAAATTTAAATTTTCAAAAAGTAAGTTGGATATTTTTGACAACTTTAGCCACAACTACCCCGATAATGAATAATGATGACCAATTTCATCATTTTTTTACTTTTCAAATTGCCCTTTATATGATTTACTATACTATTCGCATCTAGATAAATAGTAACTTAAACTTAACAGCTGAATTTTGCTAGTGCGTTTATTAAATTGTGAAAAATGTTTGTCTAGCAACAAAAAAACAATTCAAGCGCACGTGAAAAAAAAGGTCCGTAGTGCATGGCCGCTGACAGCGATGGAAAATATGACCGCTGCAACGCAAAGAATACACACACACCCTGCGCACACGACTTGGCCACACTAAGTAATAGCGCAATAATAAATAAAGTTTTGAAAGATTAATGCGTTCGTTTTTTGCGCGTCTGTTGCAGATTTTTAGCGGTGGCGGCGTGTGCATGCGGATTAAAGTTCGGCGAAGCGTTCAGAAGTTTCGCCACTCGGAATGCGTGTACAAACCGACCGCGTACCGCACCGCAGTCACTCCAACATCGCCGTTTAGCGTTTCTTGCAGTCGGCCACAAGCCGAGAGTCGTTTTTGTTTGCCCGTTTAGCAAACTGAGGAACAAGTTAGCGAATTTCACAAGTGACAGTTTTTTTTCTTGGTAGCAGAAAGTAACTAGATACAAGTATAAGTAGATGATTAGAATTAAAGCCAATCAAGGGTAAAAAAAATGTTTTTTTGTGTTTGTTACGGAATAACTCGGAAATGGCTTTAGTGATTTTAATTATTTTTTCATGACTAGAAAGATGAATAAATAACGAGTAACATAGGCTATTTCATGTTTTCTAAAAAATTAGATATTCCTACGAAAATTACGATTAAAACTTAAAAAAAATGAAATTTTAATAAATTTTAAGAAATTGTTTTTTGCTGATTGTTATCAAATAACTCCAATATGGCTCTATCAATTTTAAAATTTCTTTCGTTTATAGAAATATGCTTAATCAGCGAGTAACATAGGCGTTTTTATGTTTTCGAAAAAAATTGATATCTTTACGAAAATTAGAGTTAAAAAACTAAAAAGTAAAATTTTTTGAAAAAATTTCAGAAATTTTCGTTCTATTTCACATAAATTCTGCAAAATTACAGTTTTAAGGGAATAATAGTTTCAATTTCGAATAATAAGTACATAATTTAATAAACTTTATAATTCAGTTTGAATGGAAAATCATTATTACTAAAATGACTTCTAAAATTAATGAACGTATTAAATATTAAATAGTTTTATGCTATGCAGATTCTCGATTTAATAGCGGCGGTAAATTTCGGTGCGCTTGCTTCCATCACTGCTGTATAGAACAAAGAAATACGCGTTTATAATAATTCCGTGCAACTTGAACTGCGCGCCCAAGGACGGCGTGCAGGTTTTATTGGAAAATATGACAATGTGATCGGCTGCGGTCGTAAATCGACCGCGCGCTTGGATTTTATAGTTTATAAAAATGCGTGTAATTTTCGTTATTAATGATTACCGATTTTAGTATGAAAGCGGACTAAATGAAATTCCGCACGAAACACGCCCGCTATCGGCCGAGTTTAGTGTGCGCGCTGAGAACGGCATAAATATTTTATACGCTATTGTTATATGCATCATGGACTCGTAAAAATTTGTTGGTTTTTTTGTACGTGCAAAATATAGGTACAGTAAAACATATTTTTATAACACAGTTTCTTTTAGCGCATTTTAAAGGCGCAATATTTTGATATTTATGTTAAATTTTTAGTAGGTTGGTACTTTTTTAAATATTCGAATGTGTTTTTGGTTTTATTATACTTATTTACGTGCGGAATATTGAATTTTGGGTGGGAGAATTTAATAAAATGTATATTAATACAATTTTTATATATAAATATGATTTTTGTTAAAATTTTAGAAAAAATGGCATAATTCATGAAGAAAAACAACTTTTTTTTATTTTTGTCTTAACAGCGCCCGTTTTTCACGGTTTTGTGACACAAAAAGTCATACTTTAAACACGGAGAGCAAAGGTCGTGACTAAAATACTTTAGTCACGGGTTTTAGTCACGGGGTGTAAAATTAGTATTTTTTGCATTAACTTAATACGAAAATATCTTCCAAAAAATTATGTTTTAATGCACCTGTATAAAAAATAGTAATTTAGGAAGCTACACAAGCTAAAATTACTATTTTATGCACAATTTATGCAATAAACCACAGTTTACTATAAATTTTAATATATAAAATGTATGCAATATCAAAAGTATTATTATAATTTGTTGTCCTCCCAATATGATTTATTTGGCATATTTATGAATATATACTTGATCATTTCATGGTTAAATAAAGAGTTAAAACTTTTTAATAATGCATAAAATAGCAATGTACTCGTAAAACTGCAACAAATTTTTTAACATTTTTACTCAGTGACAGCTGAAACAACACTAAAAACCCTCCGCATATAAATTTATCTGAATGTAAAATTATAATTAGATAAATTTTAGCAATTTTATGCTTTTGTCTAGTAATTATTCAGCTGAACAAGCTTAAACTACGCATTCATAATGCATATATTCTGATTATAATATGTACGAGTAGCTGCAAGGTGTCGCGTTACTAATCAATTTTTATTACGCCATTCAAAAAATGTAAAAAGCTCGCGCATGAATTGCGAGACAAAACGTGCGGAAAAAGGTATGTGCAGACATCCCTGCACACATATTCTGTACGGCTGCCGAATCCATTACTTATGAATCTTTTATAACTTTTCATAAAAACGTGTTGAATGCCATGCGCTGGTTTTATGGCTTCCGCGAGCACACGCCGCTTGGATAACGCATTTCTTCGCGCCTTTCCTCATCCTTCGGTGGCTGTGTAGCGGCCAAATGTTGTTTTGTATTCTCAATGTTGCATGGCGTCCTGAATTAGATGAAAACATGCTTGCCATGTGGTATTAACAGGGAGAATTATGTGACGGAGAGGAAATGCAAAGACGCTCGCGAATGGGGCGCACCGCAAAGTGGGCTAGTGTGTTCCGTTCGCAGTCGTATATCACTTTTTATTTCTATTACAGTATTACAGAATTACTGCCACTACACGAGCGCTGAGAGTGTGTGTGTGTTGGCATGCGTGTGGAAATTGTTGCGCTACGCAAAGCTGCGTAATTAAATTATTTATTTAATTTATGCCGAAAGGAAGTTATTTATGAATAAGCAGACTAAGATTATAAATGTTTGGTTAAAATTAGAATTTTATTATTTATTGATGATTATAATTAGCATGAGGAATGATTTGAGAACAACAAATTGATGAGAAAGAAAAAAATTGATTTTTGCTTCAAAAAAATAGGACAAAAACGTCAAATTTGTAGATTTATTATTTTAAATGAGTTTGAAATAGTAATAATGCACTATAGCGCCCCCTAGGTATGAATTATACAAGTATAACTATGATTAAATCACTATATTAACTTTCATCCCTTATTTTACACCCTTCAAGTTGTATTTTTGCGATAAAAAGTAGTCTATGTCCTTTTCCATAGTCTTATTTTTGTTTATACCAAATTTTATTAAAATTTGATCAGTGGTTTTTGAGTTAAAGCCCAACCAACTTACAAAAAAATTATATTTTTATTTTCAACTACTAGAAAAAATTGATATATAAATACATTGGTGTATAAATTTCATTCTTTTTATAAAGCTTTTAATTTTGAGTATTTTTCATCTTAATAACCAAGCAAAATTAAAGTAAAAAATAAAAATTTTACTTATTTCATTATTATTTAACCCAAACTTAATAGAAACGTAGACACTTTTATTTTATATTTTATTCCTGGTCATTCAGCGAATTATTTACTATGAAATGGACGAAATAAACCAAAAGTACCACTTTTAAGACTCAACCTGTAAGCGAATGCGTGGGACAGGACAACAATAAAAAGTACTAGCCTCCTATGCCGGTCGAAAACGCCGTTTTATGATCAAGCTGTTGCATGCCAACATCGCCGACATTGCCAACAGTCGGCGGGCGATATCAATCGCTGATTGAGATAACGTGCTCTTGCGACCCGGGCGCTCAAGGACCAATAATTCGATCCTTACTAATTTGATTGGTAGTATTAACCTCTAGAGTTTCAGACTAATCCTCAAAATCAATCATTTTAGTATTATACAAGACACAACAAGTAATTATTTAATTAAATTAAAAATAATAATGAAATTTAATCAAAGTAAAATATTAATTAATTTATATATATGAAGATATTTATTGTTTTTATTTTTTGCACCTTGACTTAAATACAAAAAGCAGCGTTTTATTGAAGTGCCGAAGGAGACGCATGCTCTCCCCCGGATGAGCGAAGGATGAAGGCGCGCGCGTTCTCGCGGCGAAGGCCGCTCCTCGCCGCCCCCGTGCGGCCGCCACCAGTCTCGTCGTGCTGGTCGTGCCATCGGCGCCGGTCCTCCGCTCGCGCAGCGAAGTGAGCACACGCACGCAGTGTGTTCCCGAACGGCGCGCCGCTAATCACGACACCCGGAGAAGAGCGAATCTCTCGCGTAAATAAACCGCTACGGGGCTGGTCACCCTATTATCATCCCCCCGACACAAATAATATCGGCGCCTCCACCAACAATAAACAAAGCTGGCTAATGAGTGCACACTGACATTCGGACAGTGTTTGTTTGATGATGTTATCAGCGCGCCACATGTGAAAGTTGACAAATTGAGAGCTGCCCGCAAGTGTGATGCGTGTGAATAATTCGAAGCGCTGGAATGAGCCGCGTAGAGCATCGAGAGTAAGTTAAATGTTAATGTGAGCCACACACATGTCAACACGCAGCACAAACACAGCGAGAGGTGGATGTTTTATGCGCGCCGCGTGTGGCTGGCTGCCGCTTTTTATATATCGAATAAAATTGAAAAAAGCTTTTTCCGCCCCGCCGTCATAAGCTCGGGCTTTCAGCGTGTGCGCCTTTCGTGTTTGCACTTTAACTTTTCTTTGCACTCTCCAAGTCAGCACTTTCAATCTCTCGCGAGCAGCGCGCACGCCTTTTTATTTCTTTTCAATTTTTCGCTTTTTGTATCCAGCGGGCGTGTAAAAAATACACATTTGAGGGTTTTCCCACTTGCTTGGCTTGTTGTTATGCCAGATTTGTTGATATGTCATAAAACGCATATAAATATCGCTCGTTATTTAAAAATATATTGTGTTGTGTTTAAAATTTTCTTCTGCGATGAATTTTTTTTTTTATTTTTTAAAGAAAAAACGAGTTTTTTAATGTAGGCGTTATAGTAGCGTACTTAAACGGGATGTTTTCGTTTGCGCGCGTTTATTTGCCTCCGCCCGGCGGCGGGCATTCTTTAGAATTAGGGTTTTTAACATATTACACCCTTGACGTTACGGCATAATCCGCCGTCCGGCGCGCCCGCTTTTAATATCTTGCGCAAAAGCACTTAATTACCTAATTCGCTTCGCTACACTTTGCAGAAATAAAAGTGTATGGAATGAATAATGCACGCGCGGGTGCTTGCTTTATATTTCTTTCGGCGTAAATATTTTCCTACTTGATTATGTCAAATGTGCGTCGTTCAAAAATTAATTAACAAGATTCGTAGAAAATTGTGGCGACAGTTATTTCGGGGAGGAGGTAAACGTTGAACTAAAAAGTAATTTCCGGTTGGGAAACACAGGCATTATTTGCTAAAAATGTGTGTTTGCAGAACAAATAACAGTCATTTATTGTGTGCGGTTGATTGTATTGCAAGACAACAAGTTGTGACCAGAATCGGTGAAAGAAAAATAGCATGGAACGAAATAAAAGTGGAAAACAATGGATTACATATAGGAGAAAGCGTGAAATTTATTTCGAAGTAATATTATGCATAGGAATGTGAGTTTGTTTGTTTGTGACGCTTTTACACGAAAACCACTGAACCAATTTTGATAAAATTTAGTATGGAAATAGTTTTTATGAAGGAAAAGCAAATAGACTACTTTTTGCCGGGAAAAAATAACTGGAAGGATGTTAAATAAGGGATTAAAGTCAAAATTAACGTCTTTTTTATTTTTTAAAATTAAAATTGGCTCAAAAACAAGTTAAAAAGAAATTAAACTCATTTTTACAATTTTTTTTCAATATTTATACTCTTACTACGTAATTTTCTAATTTTTTCTGTTTTATTTCACTTTAAATCCGATTTTCTTATGTTTTTCAACAAAATGTTTGATTATATTTAGTCACAGAATAATTAAGCGTTTATTTACCGCTGAAAAGTCCAAAGCTAATATTTTACTTCACTCTAAAGTCCGCTTAATAAATTAAAAGGCTTTGAGAATACCCGGAGGCGCCTCCACCAATCCAGGCGGGAAAGTGTCAATTGCGCACGAGAAAACTAAACGGACCGGACACATGTCGCGGTTTTCGTCTCTCGCTAAATCTAAACGTTACAGACGTGGAATTGAAATGGAAGATGACACATCACAAGAGACTACCCACCCACCACACACACGTACAATGCGTTTTATTCACAACTTACAACTCACAACACGTCTCTATATATTATTATATTAAAGGCTTGCATGGTCAAGTTACACAAAGGACTATTATTGCCCGCGGACATTTCGGTCGGCGCTCACACGAGTTTTAAACGCGTTACAAGCGCAACATTTTAACTTCACTTTGAAAGTGCCATTCTGCGCTTAGTGTGATAATCATGGAGTGTGTAATAGTTGTCTGCGTCCGAAATTAACCGAATATTATTAATTATTATACCGCAGGCGCGGCGGGTTTGTGCGATGATAATTCTATTAGAGTTGGATTTCCGCGCACGTTTCGTTTCGTATTACAAACGCGACGCGACGCTTATTTAGAGCCTGGAAAAGGTTTATTTAGGGAAAACTATTCGGACCATTTATCAAATTCTCCGGGCGCGCGCGCAAATCCCGGGTTGGAGACCTTTTACCGCAGTCCCTCTGTGTGCTATTTGTTATATTTCATCATCTTTTTCGTTCTCCGGCTGTCGTATAATCTTGCGCTGTGCGTGGAACTGTCACCGAAAATGTGCGCTGGTAGCGAACCCGATAAAATTTAATAAAAAACCAAAACGAAATGTAAATTGCATTTTATTGGAAATTTATAGCGAAAAATTGACCTCGCTCGCTTCAGAGGGAAATTGTGAAAAATAAATAACTTTGTTTTGCAAATTACATTCCCCTTGTTTAATTAGCGTTGTTTATTTATACAACATACACACACATGCACACATGCTATTTTAGTTTATTTAGTCTGTTATTGTTTTGTGTATGGCTGTGAAACAAATTTGCAAATTGCAGCTTCCCAACACTCAAATTAGAATATTATCGGGTTTTGAACGGCCGTAATAATCCCCTAGCGAACAATTAAAGCTAATAATTTATAGCCAGGCGTCGAAGCGTATCGCTTTTCCAAGAATTCGCAATCACTGCGTATTCTTGTTACGGCGCACCGTTATTAACTGTTGTCGCAGTGCGTATCTATAAACATGCATCGAGATGGCGATACGCGCCGATTGCGGCAAAAACAACTCGATGAGAACAAGTCGAATCGCAAGGGGCTCGTTTATTTCGTGAATATTAAGAAGACAGCTTGCTTTATGAGGGTTTAACTGGTTGTATGGTGGCTTTATGATATAAATATATTGGGTTAACATTCAATGCATAATATTTATTGTTAACTTTAATATAAACGTTGATTTATTGGGAGAGTTTATGTGTTTTAAGAGGAATTAATGTGAATTAGTTTAGTTATGATTCTTTTTATGAAGTATTATTGAGTTTATGATAATTGTTTTATGAATTTATTACTAGTAAAATTTAATTTATCTTTAAAAGCTTTTATTCTCGATGAATTGATACTTTTTTGATTTATATTAGTAAAAAATGCATTTTTAAGAAAATAAAGCAAAAATATTATATTTTTCATGCTTTTCCAATTGAATTCTATTACAAATTTAAATATTATAGTTGTTATTTGCAATATACTTGTTATTATACAGCTTAATGACTTATGAAATGCATTAATTTTTCAATTACTTAAACTACAAATGTACTAAAAGACAAAGTTAAACTTTGCTGAAGACACGCACGCTCTTCATAGTCACACACTTAAACAGCCTCTAGGGAATTTTCCTCCTGGTGGAGGCGCCTGGCTCGCCCTCTTGCCGCTGGCTTTTAATTAAAGATAACAATTCAATTAACATTAAACGCATTTATCTTATCGTTGCATGTTTTCCACAGTAAATAAACACGCCGACATACAATCAACAACGATAAAAATTAAACATGTGTACTGGAATATCGGACGTATTATACTAATATTGACAAGATTTACCAAATTTGGCTTCATTATCACAGATTTTATCAAGTGTTTATATAAATAGATCATAGATTGTACAATTACAATACAAATAATTGTAGTTGACACATTCTACGTATTTATACCCCTTCATCATGTCTATAATATAAAAATGAATCGAAAAATTTGTTGGTAAGCGCATAACACCACTACGCCTAGACCAATTTGGCCAATTATTTTTTTAAAATGTTTATTAAAGTCCACGGAAGGTTTTTACGGCGAGAAAAGTTCGAATAATTGCCGGGAAAACCTAAATAAGCCCTTTTCTATTGGATAAAAGTTGGCATTGAGATTCAATCATAGTTATAGTTAAATAGTTGAATCCGAGATGGTGCGCTGAAGTGCAATATTAACAATTCTTTATATAATTAATTTCTTTAAAATAAAATTTCGAATCTTATTGATTGAATTGACACATACTATGTCTAGAACAAGAGAGTAAAAACGAATTACATTTTTATTAAACGCTACTGGGACGAAGTCGCGGGCAAAAGCTAGTTTTTCTTAAATATTAATTATTTTTCTATTTACTATACCAACAAAAGTATTTTGAGCTGATTATTACAATACCAAGGCACTGAATTTTTCTGAATTAATATGAAGCAAACAGTTTTTTACCTAAATTAATTAACGTATAATTAACATTATTATGTGGCGCAAAGTAAAACAGCGAGTTTAGCGGATATTCGTCGAGTTTCCGCTTTATCAATATTATATTATAATCAAAAACGTCGAGGTAAACGGAGCGGGGCTGATGCGAGTGGTGAAATCGGGCGAGCGGAGGCGCTTCGCGCTCACCTGTGCCGACAAAAAGTTCCGGTATATTTAAGCGCAAATAGACTGTAAAATATTTAACCTTTACGCGCGCCCCGTGCCGGAAAGTTCTTCAATATTTCCACGCCGATGTAGGTACCACGCATTATTCATGAGTTCTATTGTGTCGCTCTTATTTATGTATCGCTGGAATTTATTTACATTTCGTTTGCAAACTTACATTCATTAGTTTTTATCGGATATTATTAATAATCATTAAATCGGATAAGCAATAACTCTAATTATTAATTGAGAAGATAAATTTTAATTTGGATTTCAATAACTTTGAATGGATCTTTCTATCAACTTTCATCCCTCATTTTCATCCCTTTTAAATCAATTTTTGCGACAAAAAATAGTCTATGTCTTTTTTTAAAGTATAATCTATATTTTTACCAAAATTTATAAAAATTTGTTGAGTGGTTTTTGCGTAAACGCGTCACAAACAAACAATTACACGTAAATTTGCATTTATTCATCATTTTTTAATCGAAAAACCAACACAAAATTCATCTACACCTCAAAAATTTTAATATTTCTTCAAATTTCTTTCTAATCATGTAAAAGAAGCGAAATTTTGCAGTAATTGCATCAAAAACTGTGTATTCTAAAGCAGAAGTAGATAAAATTACATTTTTTTTTAGAAATGTGTATTGATATAACCTGCAGGTGTGTAAAAAACTTGCGGTTATTTCCATCAGCAAACGAAGTCAACATCCGCCGAAGCATATTCCATGCATTTAGATTGTAGTGTAGTCAATTTTCAATCGCGAACTGTTTAGTTTAGCCTGATGCATGTGGGTTTTCGCTCAACTTTCATGCGGCGCGCTCGCATTTCAAACGCATGCAGATGAAGCACAAACTTCGATATCGGACGGGCGCGCGCGCTGTTTATTCTCTCACGATGGTGTGTCGTCCATAGATCCATCCCGGATCCATCCACGTCCAGCAGCAGTAGCATATGTGCGGCGTGTGTGTTTATTCGGTCTCTTGCATCGCACAAACGCACACCACTCATCCGGACAGTCGGTCGGCAAAGGGGCATCAATCGTCGCGCGGCTTTCAATTCGCGCGACCAATCCAGCTGAAACGGCGAGGATTGATAATGCAAGCCTGACGGCTGGACGGCCGCACGACTATCTTTGCTTGGCCTCTTTCATCGCGTCTGTAATGGCATGCTAGCAGGCCAGCAACCCATTTGGTGATCGGCGGGTTCAAAGAGGCTTATGGCATAACCGATACTAAACAGATACTCTTTTTTTATATAGAGAGGAGAAATGTTTTTCGTTTTTTTATTCGGTTATTATGCTCGGGAGTTCGATCTAGGTGATTTGGCAACAAGTTTTATTTTATTTTGTCAATAGAGGGCGCTAGGCGCTGGAAAAAGTGAACAGAAATGAGAAATACTAATAATGCTCTTTAACGCCATCTACGATTCAATTATTTAACTATAACTATGATTGATTTACTATACAAATTTTCATCCCTTATTTCACACCCTTTAAGTGATAATTTTTAATATTTTAATAGTTATTCTCTTATTCTGGGTCAAGACAAATCTAAAAAATCCTAAATCATCAAAATCTGTCCAGCAGTTCTTGAGTTATAAACGTAGTAACTAACAAAACTTTGTTTTATGCAAATAGATGAATTTCCAAGAAAAATCCATCTCATATTATTGAATTTTTACACTAATTTTATCCAATTTTCAAGTTTAATCTTCCAAGAATTCATTTTCTGAACACACTTGTTTACGATTCCAAGAAACGATACGTTCTCATATGAAATCTATAAACACGAAAATCAATAAACAAGTTCCGTCTTTTCGGAGCAATAAAACCATTTGCCTGCTCAATCTTCACTTAAGTTAATTTCGTGCGTATTTAATAAACATAAAACTTCTCAGACTTCTGCGAACATCATCGCAGCACTTTTATATCTCAACGATAGTTGTACTTTATGCGATATATTTTATGAGTATAGTATTAATATTCGCTGCTGCCATTAGAAATAAACCTGTGGGATCGGTGAGTGAGTGCAAATGTTATAATTGATGAGTGAGTAAAGGACACGATGTTTATTATCACGAACAATGTTTATTAAGAAGTCTTGAAGAAGTATAGTTAAGAAGTATTGTAGAGAAGAATAGTTAAGAACTGTAGTGTTTGAAGTCATGTGAAGAACTGTCCTTCCTAAACCCTTGTCACCCACCAGCAACCCTTCAGGTTGATGGGTGGTGACAAGAAATTTGGAAGTAGGAAGAAAGTAATAGATTGGATTGGTAGAAGAAAGTGTATGACATTGAAGAGAGGGAAAGCTGACCATTGGATTCTGGGAATCCGAGTCGTGCCAAACCGTCCGACTCGGGGATTAGGTTTTTCAAGGTAATAAAAGATATTAGGAAATTTGGGAATTTTGGATGAAGAATTACGGTATACAATAAAGATGAAGAAAGTTATAAAGTTTTGAAATACAGAAATAAGCTTTGGGTAAAGATCCCCACAAACCGAAGAAGCAAGTTACTTGTCGGTCACGGGCCGCCCTTCGAAAACAAGTGGCATTTAATAACCCGCTGCGAATTATTCCGCACATAAATTATGTTCCACGCGCAAAAACCCACACACTGCGCGAAATAATCGTCCATTTTATGTGTATGAATAAATCATACCTCTCGCAAAAGGCGTGCGATTCGCGTTGGCATAGTCGGTGGAGTAGTTGTTCTTTTTGTGCTTATCTCTAAATGAAATTCAAGACTTGAGGATATCCGAGAAGGAGGAGAGTAGTCGTTAGGGGTTTTTTGGGGGGTGGGGGTGCAATATATGTGGATATTGAGAATATGTAGTTTTTCATAGCTTAGGTTTCTAAAAGTAAAAAACAATTTTTTTTTCATAATTTTAGTCAAAATAATATTAAATAGGCAATTTTAGGTTTGTTTGTTTGTTTGTTTGTTACGCTTTTACTCAAAAACTACTGAACCAATTTTGATAAATATTGGTATAAAAATATTTTTGACCATGGAAAAGGAAATAGGCTACTTTTTGTTGCAAAAACATAACTAGAATGGTGTTAAATAAGGGATGAAAGTTAGTATTGAGATTTAGACGTAGTTATAGTTATGTATCTTGAATCTAGATGGCGCTAAAGTGTATTCTGACATTCTCACGTCTTTCAATTGAAATTGCAAATTTGATTTGTGCAGAATAAGCGCCTAATAGGTTTAAAAATCAAGAAAATAGTGTGAAAATTAATAATAATGACAAAATACTTGAACTTAGACAGAAAAACAAATTAAATCAAGTAAAATTTCTTACAAACACGAAATAATTCAACTAATAGAATTAATACAAGACGATATTTAATAATTCTAATATACTTTTCATAATTCCCTAGTGAATAACACAAGCACTTGTTGCTAGCAGTATACAACACGACTATAATCACATATTAATTTAATACCGTTGCGGGCGTCAGGTTTATTTGACGTTTAATTTAATTTTATAACTTGTTAGTAGCCGCAGCCGCGCCCGCCCGCCTGGAATTCGAAATGCGCGACGCGTAATAAGCGAATAAAACAGCGGCGCACAATGTAATGAGCTTCTATTGCTTCATTGCCCCGTAATAGGCAAAAAGGACTTATTGTCATCTTAAATCCGTTCGGTACTTATACCCAGCCTGTGGCCCCGTTTCCGCTCCTTAGATTACTACACGCGCCATAGCAACCATATCTCTTCCTCACTCTCACTCACTCTCACCCAGGAATCAAAAGAGCGTCTTCACTCGTTCATCTTATTCGTGAATCTTTTATCATTTCGAACGAGCGAACTTTTTTCCAGATTATATGCAGTCACTGCATGCACTCTTCGGTCTTCAATTGCTTCATTCTATGCTTCGACATTTCGCAGACTCTGGACCGTAGAGCCGAGAGAGAATAGCGATAAGACTTTGAATATTCCAACATTTTAGATTTTGCGTTTTCGCAGAATCTTCCCCTGGATTCACAGTGGAAGCCATACCGAGACTGTATTTATTAATGCAATTAAATTTCCATTTGCTCGACTCTTAATTTTATTAGTTTTTGCGCCGGGGTGGAGAGACTTTAGTTCGAACTTGTAGAATTCGAGTTAAGCCCGGCCGCGCTTTTATCTTTAAACATTCCGTTTTATGCGCGGCCCTGCTTCGCTCATAATTAAAACTTTAATCTTTTCTCATTGCGCGCTGCGGCCCGATGACGTGACTTTTTCTTATGAACCTGAACCACCACGCAGTTGGAGCGAACGAAGATTGAGGTGTTTAGGACGATCGCGTGCGATGACTTAATTGCGACGTCGATGGCTGTAAATTGAACAGAAGAACGAGGCCGCACGCGAAAACTATTAAATAAAGCGTCGTAAAGCGTAAGATCTACGACGGGATAACAACGCCGCAAAAATTTAATCAGTTTTCCACTGTCGGGATGTTTTTAATAAAAAAAATGATAGAAAAACATTGATTTTTTTATTTATTATTCAGTTTTTCAATCTCTGAGAGTGGTTTTGTTACAATTAGAGTAATTTTGTTAATTATGCTAATGAAACTTCATTATTTAATTAATTTTCATCGAAAATATTTATTTTTTTGTGTTTTTGGTTGCATAATCACTATATGCAACCCAAAATACACAAAATAACCAATTGAAAATGAATTAAATCGTATTTTTCGCAGGAAATATTTTTGCTGCGAATATAAACACATCTTAATCCCCCTCGTGTTTTATCCCCGCTCATTAAATGTTTTTGTGGTGCTTGAACATGCGAGCGACGTTAAAAATTTACACGCCGATTCGAATGCGCGCGCGGAGACAACATTTCATAGGTTAGGTTATGTGCGCGGATTACGTGCATGTGCCCCTACGCTAATTGCGATTTACGAGACGACAAGTTGTTAGTTTTAACTCGCAGGTCGTGCGTTACCTCTTCGCGCCGTGCACTCGCAAATTTTCAGCTACTGCGATAACATTTTTTATGACGCCATTAAAGATTTACTCGGCGTTAATTAAAATGTTTAAAGCGGTGCGCCGTGCACGGCACGAATTGGTTAATATTTGTGCAAGTTGTATCGCAATTGAAAGTGGGTATTTTATACTCGAGTTAAACTGCGTGCGTTATGTTTTCACGCGAGTCGTAAACTTCCTACATGTGTCGTGTATGTTGGGTTGCATACTTTTTATTTTAATTTTAAACTGTAAACTGATAACCTTTAAAAAATTGTAGTAAGTATTATTTTGTGTTTAATGGATTATAATGGATTATTTAGTGAGTTGTGTACAAAACTAATTAAATTATTACAGTTCTCTGCGTGTTCTGTAAAAACAAAAAACAAAAAAAAAATGTTTCTTTGGAAAAAGTGCTAAATACACGAATTTAATACGAAATTGCATTCTCGCAGCGGTGAAATTAGTTTTCTGGAAACATTTTTTAATTTTGTTACACTTGAATTTTTTTATATACAAAGTGTTTCGCTAAAATAAAAAATAAAAAAATACTATTCTCCAATGAGAGTTTAATAAACATACGATTTATTTTTTGACTTACTTGGGAAAAAGCAATCAACATTCGGATGGATTCATCGATCAATATCCGATGATTGCTGGCTTATGCCGACCGAAGAGCGCCAAACGAATAATTCGCACTCGTGCGTTTTTTTTCGTCTCTGTGCTTCTCGCTTAATTTCCTGCGCATTGCAATCTACTTTTTGCGCGCTGTGTGAAAGGAAATGATTAATGAATAAAATAAAGCGTATTGTAGAAAAGGGTGCGCGGCATTCTGAATAATATCGCTCGGCGATCTTTTCTGCTCGGGTTATTTGCCGCATCAAGAAGTTACGCTCGCAGAAGGCAAAAAGCGCACTAGCAGCGAATAAAAGTTTTAAGGGTGCCGCTCGAAAATGCAACTATATCACTTAACTGACTCCCGCGGGCGGTGAAAAACGAAATAAACTACGAAATCACCAAGCGACGAAAAGTGCGCATGCGTGCAAAGTTTGTGAAAGAAGTTGGTTGGAAACTTTGGCTTGGCGGGCGAGTAAATTACTTAAAACTGCACAATTGCAAGCTGAATTTAGTAGAATAGACTAGCAAACAATGAACGCAATCATAATTTATAATTTTATTTAATCTAGACTGTATTTAAACAGTGTATATAACCTCAAAACTCATTTTTATTCATTTTTGTCCATTTTTGTCGATTTTTGAATTTTTTTAAAATGAAATTTGTGTTTGTATTTTTGGGGTGCATGAACTGCTTAGAACGTAAAGCAGTTTTACGCACACATATTTATTTAGCACTCATCTCGCGCCGGAGGCGGCACGTTTGACTCTTGCAGCGTGCCGGGCGATATTTACAAAAGTGTGCTCCACTCTTGTCAACTAATGTTACAGCAGAGGGTAAAGAGTGTATCCTGCACGTTCCGCACGTTACATTTTGACACTCATTCGCTGCCGTTTTGTTGATATGAACTACCTCGGAGTCCTCCCGACAAACATCCAGCAGCCGCTTGCTGGTGGAACACCTTGAGACTCGCTTGAGTTTGATGTTATTTATTTTTCTGCTGCAGAAAAAAAAATCAACTTTGACATTTCAAATGTATTGCATGTCCAGAGAGTCGTGGAAACATGAAGAGAAATGTCTGGAATGTTTGATAAATGTTAAGTTTTATGATTAACCTTCAAAGTGTTTTTATTTGTCTTTGGATTAAAGTTATTTTATTTTTTATTTTTAGGTTGTATCAGAGGAGAATTCGACTTCAAACTGATTAGGTGAGTACTTTTTGGATATTTAATTTTACTTTGAGATTAAGCCTTTTAAACATTTCCTGTTAGTGTCTCGTTAATAAATTAATGTTGCAACTACTTTTATACTCGGGCTGCTGACAATAATCTAATAAAAAAACGTCTTTTGGTAGAGGATTTTCGTGGGTGGAAAATTCTTGGTTTAAAGTGCATTGCAGATTAAATAAAATTATTCTTTTACTTTCACTTTTGAAGCGCAAGGTTTTTCCACGGTTTTGTACAAAAAGTAGTACTTTAGACACGGGCGTGACTAAAGTACTTAAGTCACGCGCTTTAGTCACGGGGTAGTACTTGCGTCAAAAACCTCAACGTGGAAATAGATTAGAAGTAGAAAAAGTAGCATAAGCAGCACGTGGCTAAACCTTATTAAACACTCGATTGATTAAACGCTCGCTCTTAATAAATCTCGTGACAAAAACTTAATATACAATTTTTATTTTGTGTTTTCTGATCAAAGTGAAATTAAAATTAACATGCGTCAGTTAGTAGCGTTTAATTCGTATATCGATTCGTATATTTATTTTATTTGCTCCCTGGATTAATTCTGAATCGATAAATAATTTCACTAGCAACTTGTGGATTTCCCACATTTCAAGAATATATTGCGTTTGCTTTAATTATCCGCCAGCAAATCAAATTCGTCCTTTACTGCATTCGACGAATATTCAACTGGGATTAGTTTTCTGTGAATGCAGCGCATGTCCATATCGCGCGCACCAACATTTGAAAGGTTATTATTGATGAATTGACGTGTTTTCCACATAGGCGAATCGAAGTCGAAACTTTTCGGTGTCGGTATCGGTCCGACGCAAATTAAATTCTGCCGTCCTTGATGGGCTTTTTGGTTAATTTACAAAATGACAAATGCCCACAGCACAATCATCTAACCAGAGGGGAAATCTTTGTTTTTGTGTCGTTATTGCGCTGTTTTTCAAATAAAACGCAAACTTTTTGTGCGCCGCTTTTGAAAAGCTTTTTTTTTCGGCGATATAGTCGCGTTATTCATCGCCGCGGGCGGTCCCTGGCGGGGCACCGGTGGCATTAAATGCGAAACACGGAAACTCGGAGTGATTTCGCGTGCGGCGCGCGGAGCGGCCGGGAAGAGGAAGTCCTGAGGGATCGCTTCGCTAATTATCATCGATCCTGGTACACCGAAGGATTGAATTACCATTCGAGCAGGTTTGCGGCACTTTTACTCTCGTAGCCAAAGAAGTCTACAACACAACAATTTTGTCTCGATTTTTTCTCTCATTACTTAACAGCGTACAGATGATGTGGTGATAAATGCTCTCGGCGAACGTTAACGACCAAGCATTCGCTTGTAATAATGGAAAAATCATCACACACAACAAAATTACATTTATATTAAATTCTCTTGATTGTGATATAATTCAATAATCCTTTTCCATGCGAGAGAATTCGCGTTGGCATATTTCATTTCGTTTAATAATCAGAATTAAATTCTGATTTTATTTTTGCGTTTCGGGTGCGTTGTTGCAAATTGTTCGCAAAGTGCATCCGAGCTTGATTACGTCTGACGTCTGTATTGTTTTAGTCTGTGCCGTTCTGCATATTGCACAATGCCAGACGCCCGCAGGACTATCTGGCCGCAGGCAACAGGACTTTACTTTGGTAGGAATTGGACTCGACCTCGACGAGCG
Organism: Dalotia coriaria; assembly: GCF_025399875.1. Taxonomy (NCBI): domain Eukaryota; kingdom Metazoa; phylum Arthropoda; class Insecta; order Coleoptera; family Staphylinidae; genus Dalotia; species Dalotia coriaria. Next base: position 8,533,717 of record NW_027045451.1, read on the forward strand.
TGTAATACAATCAAGTCGCTCGTGGTTTGCAATTTGCACCCGGATAGATAATTGTATCAAAGGCAATTAATGAATAAGTCTGATCTAATCTACTTTTCCTGGTGGCAGACATCATTATTCTCTAATTTAAAAAAAAGTTAGGTTAAATTAGATGATTTTACATTTAATTCCACAAAATTACCACAGATGGCGTTAGTGTAACAATAAAACTGGTGGTTTTACACTTAATTTAACTAAAATATAACAGATGGCGCTAGTGTACTAATAATTTTTTTGTTTTACAGTTAATTTCACTTGAAACCAGCAGATGGCGTGACTGAAACATCAAAATTTTTGTTTTTTGATTGGTTTAGGTTATGTTGATGATTATAATGATGATAGTATTGAAACAACACTAAGTGGTTTGTTTGTAAGCCATCTGTTGGGCTTAATAGTTTGGGCGGTGATCCTTTAATCCCTTGCGATGAAAAACAAGCCGCCATATCGTCAACTCAACGTGTAGTTGCTGGTATCTTTAACCTAGCGATCTCAATCTCCTTGACACGGTGTAAATTATGTACGATGCGAAACAATCAAACAAATTATTATCATTACTTCCACTGGCAGATAAACGTAATGGCGGCATTCCGTAAATATATATCTATATCTATATATACATTTCTGTGACCGCTTTGCGCGCGTATATATCACGCAATTTCAGCTGTGTTATTACGGTTGTTTCGAGCTGGTCGCGCGCGGCATTGTTATCCGACTGGCGTTATTTGTAACTTTTCGTTGTTATTATTAGTTGTTTGTCCTAATGCTCGCGTGAGACGCATATGGCGAAAGCGGACAGCTCGGACAAATTATGTTTTTTTCATTTTATTTTTTGCGCATATCTGTAATATAAAAATGAATGGAAAAATCTGTTGGTTAGCGCATAACTCAACAACACATTGACCGATTTGGTCAATTCTTTTTTTTAAATATTTGTTAAAGTCCAAGGATGGTTCTTACGGCGAGAAAAAATTGAATAATTGCCGAGAAAACCTCAAAAACAGCCCTTTTCTATAGGATAAAAGTTGGCATTGCGATTCAATCATAGTTTTAGTTAAATAGTTGAATCCGAGATGGAGCGATGAAGTGCATTATTAGCTATTCTTTATATAATTAATTTCTTTAAAATAAAATTACGAATCTTATTGATTGAATTAGTATGTGTCTAGAACAAGTGAGTAAAAACGAATTACACTTTTACTACCGGGACGAAGTAAATACATAAAATCATCAAAAACAATTTTTATTCCGAGTGAATTTTGAGGTTAGATTACGCAGTGAAATTAAACATGTCTTATTGTGACTCTGACTGTGACTGTCAATAACGAGACGTTAAGGATGCAATAACAATGAGGAGGCGGCAATTGAACCCCATTTGTGATACAAAACAACGAAGGCATAAACAAGTCGCAGGCGGGAAGGTTCGTTCATCCGTTCATTTGTTTGCGCGCATTGTGCGCGAAACATTCCAATTAAATTGCCATTTTGTGAATAACGCTCCTGCGAAACGATCGCGATAATAAAATAAATTGCTCAAAGATGTGTGAATTAAAGGCATCGTTTCACCCCGACTGCGCATTCTTATTTTTTTCTTCTCGTAATATCAATAAACGTCTAAAAATACACTTTTAAGAAAATGCTGCGTGTAATAATTCATCTTGATTGAGGTTACACCGAAGGTTAATACTTTATTAGATCCCGGGTTATATTTAGACTTTATGTTTTAAGAATGTGATGCGCGTCACACATTTTTGAACCCCCGCACATCTCTCATCCCCCCGTCATCAATTAATCACACGCACAGCGATCGATGCATGGAATTATAGTTGACACCGCGCGCGCCACCCTCGTCAACGTTTTGTCGTGCCAATACACCATGTGTTTCTTGTTGCTAAATATAAGGTGTGCATACAAATTTGTTTCGAGTTGTTTGCATGTTTCACTTTTGTGCGCGGCTGACATGTGTTTGCCTTGTTGATTCTAGTTGCCGGTGGTGTGTTGCACGGTGCGAACGACAACGAAATGCAAAACTATTGTTTTGTGCGCGCGTGGGTGTATTTGCGCACGTAGGTCCGACAGTGTGTCCAGGGTTGAGCGCCTCCGGCTCGACCGCGACGGGGTTGACGTGCGCGCGAGGGTGGTGGGTGTGATGGTTGTGTTGTGGATCTCTCCGGCGTCCACCTCCCGCTAGCTCTGTCCTTTTGCATTGTGTATGCATTACGCGTGAAGTTTAAGCACGTCCGAACTTCGGATAATAAGCTGGCACACGCTTTAATAAGATAGCGGATTAGAGTCAACAATTTGTTGCCAACCACACTCGTACGTCATACGCTACCTGCATTCGGAATAAATTTATGTTTTTATAGATTATTAAATTACTGAGGATTTAAAATTATAGTGGATTTTGCAAAAATTGAGTTAATTAATTATTTTCTTGTTTAATGGATCAAATATGAGCTGAATTCGTCAAAAAAATTCCCAGTTTTAATTTCAAAGAGCGAAAAATGTGATTAATTCATTTTTGCGCCATCTATGTTTGATTCATAGAACTATAACGATGATAAAACATATTTTCTAACTTTCGTCCCTTATTTTACACCCTTTTAGTTATATTCTTGAATCAAAAAGTAGCCTATTTTGCTTTCCTTAGTCACAAATAGTTGTATACCACAATTTATCAAAATTGGTTGAGTGGTTTTTGCCTGAAAACGTCACAAACAACAAAAAAAACGTAAAATTGCATTTATAATATCAATTATTGTTCATGTTATAATTACAACAAGTTATTTTGAAAAAGCATGTAGGTATTTTATAAATATATTGCTTTTTTTACTTTTTTTCGACAAAAAATCAAAAAAAATTTAAGTTTTTCTAAAAATTTTTTATGTTCTTTTTAATACAAAAACAGACATTCAATAACTAACAAAAATCAATTTTTCCTTTATAAATTCCCACACAAAACATCATTATAATTTTTGACGTGTGGCAATTTGTTAAATCAGCAAAAAGTCAATTGTTTGCTAAGTAATTAAGACGACATCTTACATGATGTAAAGCAACATGATGATGATGATGACAAGACAGAATAATGTTTGCAAAATAATGGAACGGCAGCGATTATTGTCGCTAACATCTTAACATGTCGAGCAACATCAATCATGTGCGAAAAGTTCGTCACCAGCGTCAATAATATAATATCAGGAGTGGAGCTCTCATGCCCCAGCAACAACGTACCGAGTTTTCGGCATTGTGTACGTCGGTTTATACCCCGGAGCGGCATTCTGCCGCGCCAGCAAATCGGCGCTAACTAAGCGGCAATTAAAACGCACAATCAATCATCCTCGCTAATCACTTAATTAAGAGGAAATGTGAACATTGACGCCACAAATGATTGCGACCCATTGGCAATTATAATAATTACATTTACTCATTCCTATTATCTAAAAACTTTTACAAAGATTTCCACTGATTAAAATCTGTATGCCCGGCGCATCCACCTTTGAATAGTTGATCCGAAATTCAATCAATTCAAACTGCTGCGCATAAATCAAGCGATGCAGTTTACCGACTGTGAAATGACGACGTAAAACACGCCAATAAAAAAAAACTAAAGAAAATGTATTTTTATTTTAAGTTGGCGAGAGCGAAATTTGTTGATTTGAATGTGAGTTATGTCGAAGAGTTAAAAAGCAGCCATGAATATTTAGCAGGGTCGAGTTGAGGCGAGGCGCTAGCTGGTACTACAAATATTATTCCCTTGCGAAGCGTGAGAGTGAAAGACGAATGATTTTTCGCCCGCCGGCCATCCCGGTCGGCGAGCAAACAAAAAACACACCAAAGTGTCACGAAGAAAACCCAAAACCGCAGTGGAAAACCAACCGCAGGTATAAAATTAGTAAAAGTTAGACTCGGTATAAATATAAATGTGTATGTGTATTCACTATGAATGTGAATATGAATAAATTGTAAGTTGAGTAGAAACTTTTATTTTGAATTTCTGTAAAGAAATTTTTAGTTTACGATTGATAGCACATCGAGTGGAAAATTTTTGCACGCCGTAATAAACTCAACAACCTTGTAATTATTCACAGGATGCAGTGGTGAATGCAGATGCATAAAATCAATAATGCTCGCATTCGCATTCGAACATAAACAATATAAACTGCAGCCGAAGCGTTCGTATACACAAACTTTGTATCCCTTTAAAATGTCAATTGTTTTCGTTTACAACCCGGCTACATTTCTGACGTTCGTCATTGATTGTGTGTCTTTAAAAGCACTGGGATTTTTTCCACGGCTTTGTTTCGTGTTTTCTGTTTATGACCGTCGCTTGGACGATTTTATTACGTTTTGTTTCGTCTGCCCGCAGCGCTGCAAAAAACTTAATAAAATAGTTACGGCAATAATCGGCGTTTGTTTGAGTGTTTTACTGTTTGCAGTACGAGTAAGTAAACTTGAGTTTTATGCGCGCGTTTTAGAATAAATTGTTGCGTATTGAATAACATTCTCTCACTTTACTCGCGTGGGTAATATTCAGATCACGATATTCATGATAGACGTGAAAGTTTCGTGAATGCTGCACACACGACTCGCGCGTTGCTTCTTATCTTATATCCGAGAAGTCATCACATCTGCCGGCATTGTCGTACGATGGAGCACAATAAGTGGGCATGTAATTTAATAGCGAACTATTCGGGGCCAGCCGAAACATCACCGCACAGTTTGAGCGCGCACATTGTTTCAGCGCGCGTTGCAGACGCTGAGTTTCACAACTGCGCGCCCGGTTTGTGTATGAGTATAGTTGGGAAACTCGCGAGCCCTCGAGCAGGACCATGCCTGGCTCGAGCAGGACTCCTTCGGCGAGTTCCGGATGCGGGACGGGATGGCGAGGGGCATGTTGTGCGAGTTTATGTTCTCATAATGTAATGCAAACAAATCGATGCATAGGTAAGGATAAATATTTAATGTCGTACGTACGACGTTGTAGTTTATTGATGTTTGCATTAATGTTAATTATTTAATGTGGGAAAGGATGGTTATTGTTTTGTGTGGTTAAAGGAGAGTGAAAACTGTGAGTTTTAATCGCTTTAACGTAAAAATTTATTAATTTTTAATATTTACGGTAAATTGGGCTATAAATGTTTATTATTGATTATTATTTTAGTTTTTAATATTTTATTTTGTTTATTTTTGTAATTATTTTACAAGAAATAACGTTTTTACGCTGTTTCAATTTTTAAATGCTTATAACTTTGCGAAAACTTGTCTTATTAGATATTTTAGTGAATAAAAGTTTGTTTGTTACGCTTTCACGCCTATACCATTGAAGCAATTTTGATAAATTTTGCTATTCAGGTATTTTAGGTTTAGGAAAATCAAATAGGCTACTTTTGTCCCAAAAATAACTAAAAAGGTGTAAAATAAGGGATGAAAGTTGGTTTGAAGGTTCAATCATAGTTTTTCATGCATTTTTTTGAAATTTGACTTAATAAACTATTACTAATTCACATCTTTCTAAACCTGGTGAAATATTAAGGTAATGATTCAATCTATTTTTTTTAATTTTTATAATTTTTTAATTTCTTAGTTTTTTAATGCGTCTAAACTGATTCCTTCAATAATTATACCTTACCCTGCTTTTTACGTATTTTAATATAATAAAAGATGACAATTAAGCGATTTTGCTTCCTCTGCGCTTGTTCGCACAATTACTTTGATATTAAGCCGATGTGCAAAAAGCATTGAAAGCAATAAGACGATAGCCGCACGTGGCGTTCGCGAGAATGCGGCGAAACTAACAATGGGAAATAAAAGAAACGTCTTCGGGCGCCGTAGTTTGCACAAAATGGCTCAACCACCGCGCGGGCACGATATCGAAAGCTCGTTATAAGCAAATCGAATCCGAGAAAAACTGCTCCGCCGCTCAGCATCCGTCTTCGCCTTCAAAGCGCGCCACCCGGCCTCTAAAACCAACAACTCGACTCAATCGAACACGCGGAACTTTTAAATAACTTCACGGTTCACGCCTCGCGACCACAGAACTTTTTCGCACCCCTTCTGTTTTATACGAGTTTATGCGGGTTGTTAGGCTTAGGTTTGAGGTTAAGTTACGACATTTCTATATATTTCCAACAAAGAAATTTCAATTTTTTTTTCTTCATGAAAATCATTCGTATAATAACATATCGAAAGCGTACATAATTGATTACGCATGATTTGCGTTACGAGAGGGACGGTATGTGGTCGTAAAGTATTATTCGACATCATGCGCATTACACGCCGAAAATTTCCATAAATTGACGGCGCGGACGAGGCGTGGAAAGGCATTAACGTCCTTTGGAGGGTTTTTTTGTCGGCCGTTCATTTTTATTAGGCGCGCGCAACAATAATGATTACGCGAATTTTATTTGCACGTGCTGCGCGGCACAAATAAGCTCGCAGTGCTTACCATTAATCGTCCCTGTTGGCTCATTGTCGTTGCTGATAGATGGCGAATTAAAAAGAAGTGCCAACAGCGGATAAATTTCATTATTGTTATGCAAATTTTTATGCGTGCGTTAATTTTAATTTGAATTCAATAAATTATTGAGATTTTATATTAATTATAGTACAAAATTGATTTTTATAAATTTTAATTATTAAACTGGAATTTAAATTGTATTCTTTTTTACACTTTTACAAAACTGCTGGCAAAAACAAAGATTACTATTATCTTATTGACAATTTTCCAATTTACAATTTTGTGGTTGCTATCTATTTATTTATGAGATATTAATTATCGAAAATCGTTGATAAAAATTGCTATCAAGCAAAATTATCTTGCAATTTTTTAAGAATTAAAATTTCTCTCTGATTTACGTTTTAGTATCTATCTCTAGAGAATAGTTCGTAGATTAAGATGCTGCGATCAGATCCTAATTATCTCTTTTAGTTTACGAGATACCGCGATTGAATAAAATGGGAATAAATTGAAAAATGTCACTTTTTAGCACTTTCAGTCGCGTTTTTCGACCTTTACTGTAGGGAAATATAATTATTTTTTATATTTTTATCTGATAGAGAATTTTCCAGTCTTTTCATAATCAGCGATTCGTTGGTTATCAACATCCTCAGATAAAAATTATCTGCCCATTTGTTTATGCCCATTTTTTATGAATTAAAATTTCATCTCTTAGATTTCATTTAACTGCCATACTTTTATAGCTAATTGTCCCAGATTATGATTTCCGGCGATTCGTTCCTTTCTATCGCTACATTGAGTGTTTTTAATCATTAGGACTTTGACAATGTGTTAATTTTGTGTAAAAAGGACCATAAAAGTTAGAAATATCACTTTGTCCGGAAAAACACACCATATGTCTTGGTACCAAAGGAGAAAATCGCAACATCTTGTGTTCATATGATACTTAAGAGTTCTAACTTACGCATCTTTCCGACCAACTTTCTACAAGTGTTCTAATAATGGCTTGCAAATCGTCATTATTTTCTCATTTCAAAAGTTGGCTTAGATTATACAATATTTTGTTAGTTTCTAAAGTCCATGTTATAGTTTAAGAGACGCTCTTCATGTGAATTGACAATATGTACTACTGCATACAAAAGTGGAAAACATCGGAAACCTTTAATTATTGATTATAATAATCTAAATTGTCGCAATCATAGATGGAACTAGGATGCACTCAAAATCATAAAAAATCGAGTTATACGGTTTATTTTTATATCTATCGACAAACGTGGGCATGAGAATGGTTTTGTATACAATGCTGTTATCTGCGATTCGGTGTAAACAAGATTTTAACGCATGTGTCCCGCGCGCCGTCTCCTGAAGCGCCGCATCAACTTCTGCTGCAATGTGCCTATTGCAAATTCGCGCACACAAAGTCGCGCCTTCGACGCGTCGTCTTTGCGCACCCCTGCTTCTTATCATATACCGTCTGTAAAGCTGTTTACGCAGTTTCCGGCGCATGCACTATCGGGATTGCAGCCAGTTTTCGTGCCGGTCGCTGATTAATCCAGTCGTGTTTTGAGTGAATTTATATCGTTTATTCGACTTCAATATTCTAAATTTGTGTTATACTCGAAGATCAATCGACTATTCATTTGTTTTTTGCGATTATAGTAATTTGTTTAATGTTCGGAAATGCCAGTTTTGATCGCGTTTGTTATGTATATTACAAGTCACGTGATAGTGGATTTGATAACATTCTTCACTCGGCGTTGTGTTTGGTGTCGGTTACTAAATTAATCGAATATATATCGCCCCCATGTGGATTCTTATCATTTAAAAAATCCTTCAGGCTCGTGTGAGTATTTTAACTAAACAGCACACATTGTTTATTTTGTGTTGATTGTTAATTCAATTGTATGAAATATTTTAATTTTAATTTATGTTTTCGTTTAGTTACAGCACTCGTTGTGCCTGGCAGTCCGAAAAGCTGTACCCTGGTAAGTTTATAATTCAATTATATTTTTCGATCAAATTTACATTTGCTGTTTATAAACAAGTTTTCTATTTATCACGTACTACCTACCTGCCGGGCCGATGAGAGGGGGGTCAACTGGGATAAATTCTTCGGGGCCCGCTGATCACTCTTAAATCGCAAACACAAAAAAAAATAACTATTACCGCGCTGGCTCTCGACGGCACTGTCTTTTCCTATGACGTCACAGAAATAAAGAAATAACGTATGAAATAAATCAAAATGAGCACGCGGAATATATGAATTTATCAGTTTGCGAAAATATAGTGAATAGCGCGCCCACATCACCTTGAAACATATTTCAACCCAAGTCCGAACTTTGCCTCGCCTGCAACATCTGTATCAGCGGCACTTCCGCTAAACACATGCACGAACGCGACTTCGTATAAATTACGGGCACGCTTCTAGCGCACGCGCTCGAATTTATCAATTCGAAACATTAAACTATTCCATGCATGCAGATAGCAGCTTTCCACTTGATGCGCGCTCCACAGAGAGCACAACTTTAGATGACAGATAGAAACGTGAATTTCAACGTTGAACGGCTGCACCCAAGTTCTGACATTGCAACTGCGACGTGCGGTATTTTATTGATAAACTGGTTGCGGAAAAGTACCCTTGACCAATACCACCAAACACCACCAGAGGGCGCTATTGTTTTACGTCAACGTCTTTGAAAGCAAAATTTCGAAGTAAATGTGATTGATATACAATAATGAAGTTAATGTGTGTACTGCGCATGCGCACAGAATGTAAATGCAAATTCATGAATAATATAATGAGCGCAGGGTGTCGGAATTTACATATTACATATTACAATAGTTGTCAGCTCATTGCGATCACACCGAGCGATTTATTCCAACTCAAATAATTTGTGGTTGATTAAAAATGTATGCGCGCAAATTACGCAGATAAAATTATCTAAATAAACATTAAATTTGCACATTTTATTTCATAGTGTTACATTATGATTAAATTATTGGTGCAATAAATGCGCGATTATGGCTTTAATAAAGTCAACAGATATATTGGTTTTGCCAATTTTAGGTTAGGCATTATGCGGCTTGCTCAATTTGTAGGGTGCGGAAAAAAGTTTGCGAGTTGTGAGCCAAGTTTAATTTCCGGTACATAGTGCTGTGTGAGAGTTGAGCGTACATCGCACAAGCTGGAAATTTAAAACCGGAAACGCTGTAAACTTCAATTCGATATTTCTCTATATTTCAATCAATGTAGCTTTTAGTGGTGGAACAAGGTTTTCATTCTTGTCTTTAGAAAAGTGTGCTAGCAGAAAGTGATATATTACTTTTAGTTTGAGTTTTTTTGTGGGGTAGATTTCAGGGTGGAAATATGAGGCGAGTAATTTAGTCAAGTAGTTTAGTAGTTGAATTTTTAAATGCAAAAATAATGAAATTTTAAAGAAATTTTGGTTTTTATATTTTAAGCAAGTGATTTAGTAGAGTAATTTAGTCAAGTAGATAAGTAAAACATTCTAGTAGGAAGTTTCTATGCAAAAATAAAGAAATTTTTAGGAAATTTTTGTTTTTATAATTTAGTCAAGTGATTTAGTAAAGTCATTTAGTCAAGTTGATTAGTAAAATGATTTTGTAGGAAGTATCAATGCAAAAACAATGACATTTTATCAAATTTTTTGTTTTTATATTTTGGACAAGTGATTTAGTAAAGTAATTTAGTCAAGTAGTTTAATAAAACATTTTAGAATGAAATTTAAACTTAAAATCAACGAAATTTTAACAAAATTTTTGTTTTTATATTTTGGGCAAGTGATTTAGTAGAGTAATTTAACCAAAACTTTTAAATTGCTTTAATTTTTACGCTGTGAAAATCGCTTTCTACAGCAGTAAATAAAACTAGTTGTAATTCATGAAGGCAATCCTGCCGTGTAATTGCCGCTCAACCGAAATCCTTAATTAATAATAAAACAGCTTAATAGCTGAACGTAATTAGAATTTTTGGCCATTGCGACCGCCATTACGAATGCAACTGAGTTCTGCGTGCGAAACCAGCCGGAATGGGTTTTAATTAAGCAACAACTAAACCGGTCGACGACCAGCGCACGCGAAAAGCCAACCAAAGTCAACCTGCGAGCGCGCGTTTTCATTTTCATAATCACACGGATGAGTACTTCTCTCGACCTGTGGAGAGATGGCCGGCTGCACTTTACACCGCACTTGCCTAAAACATACACGGATACGCTGATGCCATTTTGCGCGGTGTTGCCGCCGCGTAAGCTGCTCATTAAAGCGGCGCCGACTGCCATCAAATGATAGCAAAGTGCTTAAATTTTAAATTCACATTGCATATTTCTATATTAAGACTTCTACAGAGCGTTAGGAAAATATTTTAGTAGAGTGGTTTAGTGATTAGTTTAGTTGTTTAGTAGTTAGTCAGGTAGTCAAGTAACATCACTGAAATTGTGATTTTTGACGGAGAAAACCCGGAAAAACGCGCCAATTGCCATAAAATGATAGAAAAGTGTTCAAATTCTAAATTAATATTGCATATTTCTATATTTAGTCTTCTACAGTGCGTTGATAAAATATTTTAGTAGAGTGACTTAGTGATTAGTTTAGTAGTTAGTCAAGTAGTCAAGTAACTTGACTAAAATCGTGATTTTTGACAGACAAAACCCGCAAAAGGCCACAAAATGATGAAAAAATGCAAACATTTAAAATTAACATTGCATATTTTTATATTCACCCTTCTACAGCCCGTAAATAATTTTTTTTAGTACAGTTACTTAGTGATTAGTTTAGTTGTAAGTCAAGTAGTCAAGTACCTTCCCTAAAACCGACAAAACCTTTTGACTGACAAAACCCGGAAAATGTATTTACTCTTGTGATAATGTGCAAAAACACTCGCACTGATGTGGTCACGGAAATTGGCGGCAGCGGCGGCGGCGAACAAGAATTGCACGGATAAGATTATCCCGTTTCGCCAGTCATCAGCGTTCGTTTACGACGTCGTCGCGGATGACTGCCGCATGCTAATGACGCTGATGACGGCCATGATAAAACAAACAAAACGCGTTTTGTCGCCGGTTGCCGCCGACGAGCAACAAAACTTGCGGCGCGCGGCGCAATGGTCGTCCGCATTGTGGTATCAGCTATGCGGTGGGTGTATTTCGAGTGAGTGGAATTTGGACATCAAAGGTATTTGCAACTGAGTCAGTCGTCGACTTCGGTCTCGGAGCACGTATGAAAATATAATTTTCCATGGCATAATAATGTCAAGTAGCTACCTTTAGCTCTATCTCGAACATTTGCTATTTGAACCTTCAATTTGGATTAAAGTTTGGATAAATATGACCTCGAATAGTTCACAAGGTTATATTTGACGTGATGGGGAGGTGAAAATGTGTTGAAAGTTGTTATTTTTTGGGAATGCGATTAATTTTTTAAATTTTTGAATAGATAATGTTTTTGTAATATATGCAACCCAAACCACATAACCTAAAGTAAAAATGTAAATTTTTCATAATATGATATATTTTTCACGCCTCGTAATAGTATATTAAGTATAAAGTGGCTAAACTGGTGTTTTTGTCACCATGTGACTAAAGCTCGTGACTAAAGTATTTTAGTCAGTTAATTTTGAGCTTTTGAGACGAAAATTATCATTTTAGGTTAGTCTAACCTAGAGTATAACCGAAAATAATTCAGTTTAGTCATTTTTTATCAAAAATATTTTGTTCTAAGTTAGGCAACCCAAACAACAAGACAAAACCGTGTTTTTTACACTTTTGCCTTTTAAAACTAAAAAACTAATTAAATAATCTAATCTAACCTATAATATAACCTAAAATTCTTCACATAATGAAGTTTTAGTTGATGGATAATAAAATAATTAGTTTTCCACATGAAAACTTGTTTTCTAAGTTTTTCTTGTTTTTATCAAGTAAGTTTTATTTCTGTGATTTTTTTCTTGTTCTAACCTCCTTGCAATTTTCTCTATGGCCGGATGTTCACAGCATTCGCATGACGAATGGCCAACCTGCAACAATTTTAATTTGCCAACCTCGGACCTGTCCCGACAATGAAACACCGGTCGCGGAATGCGACCGAGAGCAACAACGCGCATAAAAACATCAAATTTTATCACTAATTGCATCCCGGCAAATGGAGCACTTTTATGACTTCCTCCCTTTCGGACAATCTTTTCAAACATCCTCGCGACGCTTTTCACCGCCATTCCGGCGACCCTTGGGCGACTTTTATTTTCCACGCAAATAGAAACCCACCAAACAAATCTCCTTCTTTCTCCTGCTGCTTATATTCGCAAAAATATAAATCCCAATATTATTTCCGCTGCATTGTACTCGTACCAATCTTTGGAATTATTTATTTAACTTCTATTTTCTTCGGATTTTACTTTCTTGTTTTCGAGATCGACAAACAGGTATTTTGCTCGTATTCCGTACCTGTGACTGGTTATGCAATACCAAGTTCAGAGGGAGTTTACTTATTCAGTGCTTTGTTTATTGTTTATTTATTTAGACGCGGAAATGACGCGGCGGTGAAGTCTCGGCTTGATTCCGGAAGAAATTTCGGTCTTTGGCGGGCTGTGCCTAACTTTGAAGCGAGTGGCAGCCGCGTGTATTTAAAGTAAATGTTGATATTCACCGAGTTTGCCATATAAATCTGCGACGCATATAAAATTCATGCGGAATATTGAAAGCTTTCGCGAAGGAGATATATAAACGCAACGCATACAAATTCGTTTTTCTGTTACATCCAGAAATGACTAAATATAAATTAAATATTTGCTTTTGATTGATTGGAAATGAATATGAATATAGACGCAATCCGCTTAACAAAAGCTGCAGAATATTAACCAGATTTGAGGTTATGATAGTAGCCTGTGACCGAATGAATTGGGATTTCAAAAACATCAAAATTATAAAAATTTATTATTTTTTCTACTTTTTCACGGTTTTGAGACACACAAAGTGGTACTTTAATCACGGATGGCCAAAGCCGTGACTAAAACTCTCTTAGCGAGCTTTAGTAGCGGAGTGCGGTTGCGCTGGAACATATTTTCAAAATTATGAAAAAATGGAAAATATTAAAAAAGAAAAAAAAGAAAAATTTGCCAGTATTTATTAAGAAATATTTTAAAACAAAAACAAAATCAATAAATAATATAAAAATATAAAATAAATAATATAAAAATTGGTTTTGGTTTTGCGCACATTTAATTACGGCTGTTTTCCTCTTTCCAGATTGTATATGGGTCCGCATCCAATCTATTAAATGCTGCCGTCGTTTATATATTTAACGCGTGACCGTCCTGTGCGGCCGGCCGGTAGTTAAAACAGGAACAATGCCCGCTACTCCACCGTTTCCGTGGCGACGCTTTTTTGGTTCTGGGAAAACCGCAAACCGGTACTATCAATTTATCCCCCTTTGCACTTTTGGTTTGCCCTGGTAATCCCACAATCAAAAAGCTTGTAATTACTTTTCCACCTCGCACACAACCGGTTTACCGTTTTAAGATATAAGAATATAGGTATATAGCTATAAAGCTATAGAAATATCCAATATAAGCTGGAGATACAATTCAAAATTATTGCATTGTATTACGTTCTTTGCGAAATTATTTATATAAAATATTGCAGGGACATAAAGCGGAAATTGAAATTTGTATAACACTGAAGTTAGTTTTAAACCTCGTCTCACATGCATTCAAGCTCCGGAACAAATGAAAAACATATTGGCTACTAATTTCTTGGCTCAAGCCCAGAAATTGCACAGGAGAGGCATCCGATTTCGTGCATGCAGCGAATGGCTACGATGTACAAACGCAAAATTACGAGATACCAAATAGCTACATATATGCGCTCATTCAGAGAACGCGGAGGAAATTTACAGCGTTTCTATCAATTTTGTACAAGTGGGTATTACGCATCACATATGCATAGTTTTAATGAATGTGGATTCATTAGTAATATAGGAAAAAAAAAACAGAAAAAGCAATTTACTGTTAATTAATCTTCATTTAACTTTTAACCCCTATTTTACCATTTTAAAGTTTTTCTTTTTTGACTAATTGAAGTTTATGTTATTCTCAAAGGTATAATCTATCTGTACGATAAAATTTATCAAAATTGGTTGAGTGGTTTTCGCGTGAAAGCGTAACAAACATACAATTAAACTTGAATTCATCAATATCTTTTTTATTAATGCATTTATTTTAAAAATTCAAAAACAAAAATAATTTTATCTTTTCATAGAACTCATCAACATTTATAAAACTCTAAACATTTCATAATAATAACCATAATAACAATATTTACCTATTCAAACCCTCATAACCCCAACATTTTTACTCTCTGTAAATAAAAATTTCACTTTCATGCAATTTTATTTAATGCATACCCACTGCTTATAAGTGTATGACGGGCGAGCAGTTAGTGTATTTGCCTTACTTTATCCGCGTAATTTGCACCGGTTTCCTCGGCGCTCGGATGGTAATAGCCCTTGGGTTTCCCACGATAGTGTGGCAGCGAGCGCATAATGGTAACGCACTAACTGCGGAGCGCGGTAACAAATTACCATCTGAGGATGATGCGCTCACGTGCGTGCTCTATCTGGGCGGCGGCGGCGGCAGCGAAAGGCGTGCAGATGAAGATCGGGGATAGCGTCGCAGGCTCTACATCGTGTATCATGCGGATGCGCAGATACCCTTTTCGCCAAAAACGCAAACCTCTTTAACGCATTCGTGGATATCTTTTTGAGGGGCGGTGCAGGGGTGGCAAGGGGTCTAGGCGATTAACTGAGAGAAGCAACATCTGGCAGTGAACGCAGATAGTTCTATCTTATCATATTCTAGGAGTTGGAAAGGTTTTTTAAAAGAGATTTTAGAAAAATTGTTTCTTTTTGAAAAAAAAAAAAAAAGTGAAAATTGTTTGTTTGTGTCGCTTTTACGGCAAAACCATTCAAAAAATTTTGATAAATTTTAGTATAGAGATAGTTTTAACTCCGAAAAAAGATATACGCTACGTTTTGTCGCAAAAATATAACTGGAAGGGTGAAAAATAATGATTAAAAGTTTTTGTTATAAAATTCAATTCTAGAAGGCATTAGAGGCGTATTATTGGTCTTTTACGTATTTTTCATCACTTTTAATTAAAATTTAGAACTTTTTGCCAAATTTAGCTCATAATAGGCCCAGAAAACAATAAATTAATTAAATATAGTAATTATAAGTAAATAATTTCTATTTTTATTTCTTCCACGCTTGAATTGTTTGGCAGAATTACTACATATAGAAGATATTTTACTTTTTGCAAATAATGGCTTCATTATTTGCAATTATAGAAGATTTTCTCTCACATACTTCTTGAAGTAAGTATTTGCTTTGTTGATGACAAAAAGAAAACACAACGAAAACTCCTCGCAAGTCTGCGCGGCGCGGCAGCCGCGCTTGTTCCCGCACATTATTTTCTATCACCGCCACCAGTGCCGCCGCCGATGCGAAACGAGCCCGCAAAGTTTACAAAATGTAATTATACAATCCAACCGCCTTTATATACGCGTGTTGGCAATGGCGGCGCAGCCATGCGCCTGCAAGTCAAATTATATCGCGCAATTTCGATACACTGCTTGCTGTTTTAAGAGAATCTTAAAGAGGTTGAGGAAACTTTATGGGGCTATTTCGCAGGCAACACACAGCGCAGTTGAGTGTATTAAGTTGCGGAAGATTTATTGTTCGGTAACTGCGATCAAGTTTAACGATATTTGCCGAGTTTCGAGTGTGTTGCGAGAATTAATATTGACTCACATATAATCTTCCTGTGGCGTGTTCAATTATTCGGAGATAATAGTTTTGATTGTGTTTGCTGAACTTGTAATTAATTTATTCCGACAACTTCAGGTAACTAAACATAGTTAAATTCATTATTTCATTGTTTTGATTTTAAAAATTTTATTTTTTGCGTTTTTTCTTGGGTAAATTGATAAAAATAATTTTTGTTTGCGAAATATGTTTATTATATAAATTGGCAATTTATTCGCAACGTCAAACACATAATCTATGAATATTTTTTACTCGTGTATATAATTTTAAAAGATTTCATAAACAAGTTGCGCCCCGAGGTGAAATATTAGCCCGCCTGCATTCGAGACGGAAAAAAGAAACGATAATGGAACATTAATCGAAATTGCTCAAAGAGAAAATTATTAAATTCGCCTCTCGAACAAATTCAGTGGAAAAATTGTAATTTCATATATCGATTTTCGGCGTTTGGCGCGCGCGTGCGAATTAATCTAAACCGTGTCAGTGAAAGCAATATCAGAAACCTGGCGAGAGCAAAAATTAGATTTCCCGAGTAATCCACGTATAATTGAGTAATACTCACTCAACCTCGCGCCTCAAATTTCGCATTTGATGTGCGAACTTATCGTCTTTTTCGTCCCCGAAGCCACCTGACGTCCTCCCACACTTTCTCCCTCAGCGGCTTAATGTCTTAATGACTTATGGTCTCAAACTGTCGCAATAAATTGCTCACAGTTGTGTTAACATTTCAAATGAGAATTATATAGACGCGATGCTTTACTCGTAACTTTGGGATGTGTATGAATATTCATTTGTGATAATTATTTATAAATATCTCCAAAACTAATAAAGTTAAATTAATGTTTTTGACAAAAGTTTATTTCGTATTAAATTCTTGATAAAATTTCGTGAACATTTTATTCATAGTAATTTTTTGTTAGATGTTACAGACGTTTTTCTAATTTTTTTGCGTTTTCTTTTGAAAATTTTAATTTTATTGATTATAACTTCTTTAAAAATAAATTTTTCATACAAATGTTTTTGCTGGTTGGCGTAGAATTTAATTCTGAATGTACTGATGAAAAAATTATCATTGTAGCTAAAATACTTTACGAGTAATTTACTTTTTAATTTTTTGATTTTTTGCCTAACTAAAAGTTATGTTTTTGTAGGTTACGAAACGACAGGCAGCAAAATTCACCAAGGAATACTAAGAGCGCAGAAAACTGGCTAAGTGAGTAATTAAAGTTTTGTTTTCCGCAGTCTTCTCTATTTTCTTCTTATTTATACCTCAAGTTTAAACTTCACAACTTTCAAGTATTTAAAAATTCAAAACACCACAAAAAATTCATGTTAGACATCAACAAAAATATTAAAACTGAATATTTCCTTGAAAAAATATTTAAAATTGAAGCAGACATGATGTTTGCCTGAAGATATTTACGCTCAAAAAATGTTTAACCTATGTAAGATTGATTGTCAGACACGTTTGAGACCGAATGCGATTTGTTTTCTTGTGTGTCATGCGCGCACAGAACAAAGATCGTAAGTGAAACCTGGCGAGGATTTCAATAAGTATATTGCGACAGGAAATTGCGAGTAGGTAACAATCATGTGAGCGCACGCAATGGTTACATATCGTTGGCTTGAGGCCGCCGCCACTACCACCGCCTCGCGCTTTGACGTTCCATTTATAAGCGTTAATCAAGTCTTGCCAAGACAATTAAAGTTCAACAATGGAACAAGCGGGCGTGCCAGAATTATTTGGAGGTAATGCTGGTGAAATAGGTTAGGGTAGTATAGGTTTGAGGTTAGTTTTCAGGGTTTTTCATTGTTTGCCTTTAGAAAATGAAGAAAAATTCAATTTTTCAAAAAATCAATTTTTCAAAAATTATTTTTTACTTTTTATTTAATTACTCAGAAACTATTTGTGATAAAATGATCATTTCTTCATAAATTAGTAGAGTATAATATTCTACGTAAAATATATGAAATTCATAATATTTACTTTTATATACAGGGAGTTATAAACAATTAAAACTGAGTTTTCAAAAAAAATACTACAAAACCACAAATTTACCTGTAACTTTAAATTAAAACAAATTATCAATTAATTCTTTTCAAAATTAGATGTGAAATGTAATCTAAGTATTTTAGTGAAAAAAATATTAATATTCATCCATGCGTTTCTGAATAATTAAACATTTTTCTCCCGTGCGCGGCGCCTCCACCATTCTTTTCCACGCGTGAAAAAAACCTTTCTCTCCGCACGTTCATTAAAAACCAGGACATTGTATATATATGAGAATTGCCTGCGACAAACGTCGCTTTCGTTTCTGTCGCTTTTTCACCCTGCAACTTGCGGTCGTTATCATATTGAAGGGCGAACCTTTTTGCGTTCGGCCGAATGACGCCAATTGCAAAAGACTTTGGGGCACTCGTTGGCCTTTTTTAATGTAGCCGACATGACGCTGATGCACAGCGCGCACGTTGATTGTGCGCTATAGACTTTTATTATTTCTCTTTTCCACACACACACACACGCACACAATAAACACACACAAAGGTAGCAGCGCGAAACGACACAGCATCACGCGCAAGATGAAAAAACGTGATGGCACGTGCAAACAAAAAAAACTTCGTTTGAAGGTTAAATTCGTGCTTGCGCGGGCGGAAAATGCTATTATCAAAGGCATTGTCATTGTTAACACGCGGACGTTTGAAAAATTTTATTTTATAAACGCAACAATTTGTGTTTTCTTTACACAGAGGAAATAGATTACGTATGCGTAATGATGTGAAAAGACATTTACATTGAGAATTCACATTGCACCCAAGCGGAAAATTTGACAATTTGTTAGATGAAGTAAATTGATCACGGGTCGTCATAACTAATCCCAGCTCAAAGTTTTGGCCTGCAAGGCGTCGCATTAATTAACTACCACTGCGATTGGATGACCCAAGCGCCTTGCAAATGGAAGAAGCTACTAATCGCAGTGGTCAGTCAATATTCACCAAATTCCGCAAGCGAAAATTGATGCTTTTCTGATGCCAGCTCAAACCCGGAAGCTAAAATGGTCCAAGCTGACTTAATGCCAGCGTCACCACTAAGGGACTCAAGGCCCTCATCAGATTCACGTATCTGTGGGGGAGTCCTGGAAGCAATCAGCACAAAGGGAACCAATTTTAACCAAACCACAGTTCCAAAGACTTACAACCTGCAAGAAGCAAGGAACATTCGATTAGCAATAAAGATATTAGATATCCATTAAGTTCTAAAATGGGCCATGGGGCCTTGGATATTCTTTGTAGTAGTTGAAAGATAAATTGTGTTGTTGATGCGCTGTTGGACTGAAATTAAATTATAATAGCATATCGCAATCTCTTGTAGTCTTATCACGGATGCACTCATAATGACGACGATGCGAGCGGGTCCTGTGCCTCCGAGTGCACTCTATACAATTGCTCAACACAAACGTAGGCGAAGACCGTGGAGGAGCGTAGAATGGCTGGGCGAGTGTCTGCTGATGAAAGCTTCTTTATGCGCTTGCCAGCTTCAAATATCTGCTTCAATATTCTCCTTGGGGGCGCACTCGCTTTCGGCTTAAACTATGTGTTTCTCTAATAAGGTGAAGTGGGATGAGGGGCAAATGGGACAAGTGTATGGCCGGTATTTATTCTCAGAGAAATCTAAATTGTGCTTATGTAACCTAAAGAGGAATATATGATTTTTTTGTTTTTTGTTTATTACTCCAAAACTAATTAGCATAATGGGATGATTTTTTTAAAAATTGGTTTAGTGTTAATTAGTCTATCTAAATTATGCAATATTTCACCTATTATACTTTTTCTTCAACAATTATTAGGTATTTTGTGATAGTTTTTGGTGTAAATTTTAAGAAATGTCAGATTAATTTGTTTATAACTTTTTGTGTAATAGCGTTATTAACCACATCTTTACAGAATAACATTCCAATTTAACTAGTAACAGATTTGTGAAAAGAGTACTAGTCTATCATAAATAGTTTTTGAGTAATTTGTTAATAACTCCAACTTTTTAAAAATTTAATTTTGAAAATGTTGGGAATGAATTTTTATAGTTTTTAGTTAATTACTCGAAAACCAATTGACTTATTTTAAGTATTTTTACAAAAATAGGTTTAGTATGAATTTGTTAATCTGAATGATTTTATATTTGACAAATAATTAATCTTTATCAACAGTTATTAGACATTTAATGTAAATTTTGAGTGAATATTTTAAGAAATGTCACTTTAATTCGTTTATAACTTTTTATGTAGTAGCGTTATTAACAATACATTTGCGGAATTATATGCCAAATTTAGTACCTAACCAATTTCTGAAAAGATTATGACTTTATCACTAATATATTTTGAGTTATTTGATAATTAACTCAGCAACCTCAATTTCGAAATAAACATAATTGTGAATACCAATAAACAATGATGAATAACTCGAGTATCAATTAATATTTTGTAATTATTTATTCAAAAATCAAATCAGCAGTAAATTCTGATTCCAACTATAAACTTTTATAATGATAGCCATTTTTTATCAAAATTTACAAGCAAAATAGTGTACCCATCAATTTTTGTTCTAAACCGTATTTTAATTGCTTATAACTTTTTAGTCAATTATTAGATTGGTGAATTTTAAACTCAGATTAATACAGAATTCAATTAAGAATCCAGTATAAAATAATTAGTACGATTATAATTAATAGTTTAGAAGTTATTAATAAATTAAAGAAAAAAAGCATTCTTTTTTTGCTACTGCAGAACCCTGTGACAAAAAGCTGTTGTAAATTTGAAAAACATTAAATATAATGTCGAAATGATTATTTACACTGGAAAGATCAAAATAATAATTTCCCAGAACTAGATTTTAAATTCCTCTCTAAATAATAAATATTTAAAGCAAATTTTCTGCGCCCCCTGTCAGAATGACTAAGATTGCAATAAATTCCGAGTGCGGCACAGTAAACGCCATACATTCCCAGCACGCAAGCGAACGGAAGCGAACAAGAAGCAGAGAGACCGTCCACGAGCATCATGAGCTCATTGCGCAAACATTTATGAAAATTGCAGCCCGCTCGCGCGCGCGCGGCCCCCGCACACTATGCATATCTATCACTTATGACGATGCGAGTGTGTTTTTCAACAAACAGCGCCGAGAATAGAAAAAGCGCGGTGCCAGCGCGCTGCCTTGGAACGAGATGATAAAGACAAATGCACGAATTAAGCGACGAGCAAAAAGACTCGCAGCCCGTCTGCGACTAGTTATGTTGGCGAATATTAGAGTAAAACGTAGTATTAATGGCGGCGCTGGGGATGAGTGGTGGAGCGAATGTGGCGCACGAAATGTGTGGAGTGAATTTGACAATGTTATTGATGGCGGCTGAGTGCGCCTCGCGAAAAACGCTTCTTGTGTGTGGTGTGTGTACGCGCGCGCTGCTTCAAACGAGGATGAATTGAAATTGTTTATTTAAAGTGTTGCGTTGTTTTATCAAGGAGATTCAAGCAATGAGGGTGGAAGTTGAGTGCAGATTTTTTAACCTCAAAAAATTTTAGTTTTGATTAAATTTGCCGTGGAGAAAATGAGAAAAATAGAGTTTTTAAAGTTTTTTGCTAATTACTCGAAAACTAATTGACTTATTTTAATGATTTTTGTAAATATTTGTTTGGAATTTATTTTTTTATCTAAATTATTTTATGTTTATTACTTTCTTTGGTGAATACGTAATCCATGTTGTATATTTATAAAAAATATTTATTTATTAAACATTATACGTGATTTTGGATTTACAATTGTAATTTACAATTGTAAATTGTACAATTTACAATAGTAAATACCTTGTACAATTTACAATTTACAATTGTAAATTACAATTGTAAATCCAAAATCACGTATAATGTTTAATAAATAAATATTTTTTATAAATATTTTATGTTTGGTGAATAAAAGTTTTTTACCAACAATTATTGGACATTTAGTTAACATTTTGGTATAAATTTTTAGAAATGCCACCTTTATTTGTTTATAACTTTTTGTGTAATGTTGTTATTAACAATATCTTTACGGAATTATATTCCAAATTTAACTAGTTACAAATTTGTAAAAAGAGTATCAGGTTATCGCAAATAGTTTTTTGAGTAATTTGTTAATAACTGCAACTTTTGAAAAATTTAGTTTTGAAAATGTTGGAAACGAATTTTTATAGTTTTTAGTTAATTACTCGAAAACTAATTGACTTATTTCAAGTATTTTTGCATAAATATGCTTATTATTAATTTGTTAATCTAAATGATTTCATATTTGACAAATAATTGATCTTTATCAGCAGTTATCAGACATTTATTGTGAATTTTCTGTGTATATTTTATGAAATGTCACTTTAATTTGTTTATAACTTCTTGTAGAATAATGCTATCCACAACATCTTTTCAGAATTATATTCCGGATTTAATCGGCAATAAATTGGTGAAAAGAATTTAACTCTATCACCAATACTTCTTAAGTAATTTGATAAAAACCCCAACAATTTTTATCATAATTTTCAAACCAAAGCGTTTCTTACTTTAAAAATGTAGGAAATGCACTTGAATGCTGGTTTTGTTTGCATGTTTACCTTGTAACCGGAAGCTCCCAACAAAAACCCAATGCACACATAAGCAAACAAGAAAACACTCAATAAACTCCATCGGTGGTTGCACTACCACTCGCTGTTTTAACTTACCAACTGCATAATCATTAATTCAATGTGCAGTGAAGCTGATTCAGTTTTCGGCAATCTTCTATTATAAACTTAACCAATTTAAATCTTCGGCAAGTTTGACAACGTTTGGTATATTGCTCCAGCGTCATATTTCGTATTTAACCCGAAACCGTTGGCGTTAATACTCGGCGCGCAACTCAAGATGTCTCTGATTTCATGCGGGTTTTCCTCCTTCGCCGCCGCCGCCGTTAAAATCTGATACTTCCACTCGGCGCACAATTTTCCCCGATTTCGTCCTGTGTCTATACTCGGGCGCGCAAAGTACATTCATCATTAATGACGAATTAACATCGAAAATGGGTTTCTAATGATATGGGTTGTCGCAATAATATTCAAATGCGCGTGTAGACATGGACCACCACCACTACGCTGATATTATTGTGTTTTCTTGTGTATACCGGTATCGTTATCGCGCGCCGCGATGCGAGCGTCGTATTTCCATAAATTACCATCCAGATTGTTCCCACCTTTATTGGGTTGCTGCCGCCGTTGTTGCTGCGCGGAGCAACGCTCCTAATGACGGCAATACTGAATCTTGCGAGCAGTTGCTCCGCGTGCAGAGTTTAATATTAATAGATCTCTTATGGCGCCGACACGAGCCGACGAACACTTAGTTGTGCATACGGAAGTTTTAATTAGTGCGCCACTCTCTTAATCCGAAGGGTTCGAATTTTGATACTGAACTCGTTTACTGATTTAATAACATTTGAATTATGTTTATTTATAGGACGAAAGGTTAGTTGTTTGCATCGGTGCAGTGAATATTCAAAAGTTTTGACATTTCATAATTATAGGCAACCCAATATACGTGCGCGAGCAGGTGGTTTGGATGCAAGTGTAACCTTGACATCATTCGACTGCAAAAAGTTGTGAATTATGAAAAAAGTAAATTAAATTATTATTTATTACGTTACAAAACAAAATATTTAGTACTTTTAGTTAATATTATTGGAATCATGTTTATATAAATGGCATAAAGTTAGTTGTTTGCTTCAGCGCAGTGAATATGCAGAAGTTTTGATACTTTATAACTATAGGCAACTAAATATACAGCGCAAGCAGGTGGTTTGGATGCAAGTGTAACCTTGGCGTCATTCGACCGCAGCGCGTCAAATGAGACGGTTGTGAATTTTGTAATTGCAAGTTAAATTTTTGTTTACAACGGTTTTACTATGAAGAAGTGTTGTGAGAAGTATCGTAATTGTGTCCTGATGAATTTATTAAGGCTGTGGTGTAGAATGTAAGTACAATTTACTAATCGTAGAAATAATAAAAGCAAACCGATTCCTGTTGTGGTAGTGACGCTGCGCACAGTGCGCATGCGCCCCAACATCTTTTTTATTAAATCACAAAACAAAATATTTACAACTTCATTCTTATTTTTATTACATAAAATGATTCATTTATACTACTTCAACCAACATTTCAGCTGCCAGACACGTTTACATACCTACCCTTCTACTTTACAACACATCCTCGCGTTGTCTTTAATTCAAATTCAATCCGCATACGTTTTTTGCTGTTTATTTTACTGTATCTACACCCGCGTACCCCGAGGCTGTTTGCAGTTTAGATATATACTTTATACGCACCCCAAAACACCAAAAACTCATATTTCGGTATTGTTTTCCCAGTTGAAGTTGGAGTTGGAGTTGGAGTTTTATTTCAATTCATATTTTAGGCAATATGTTGTTCTTTTACGTGCCTATTGTGGTTCGATTGATAATACCACTATTGACCGCAATCCATCGCGTACGAGCATAAAATTTGTTCATGCGAAGCTCATGCCATCATAAAAAATTCATCGCACACTTCTCTGGCCGCAAGCAAACTTCCTGCCTGCGTGGCTGACCTTGCTAAACAACCGAAAATTCTATTTCGAATTCCACCGCACTAACCTACGAAATATTTGCTATTCTACCAGGTTAATTCAGTAATTATTATTCGTGTAGATTTTAATTTAAAGAAAATGAGTTGAAAGAGGTGGAAAATGCTATTTCTCTGATTGCATTCAAAAAAAACTTTAATCGCTTAATTTTCACTTTTAAAATTTTGTTTTTGCAACAAAAAGTTGTTGATTTACTTTTCCATAGCCAAAAATATCGTCATACCAAAATTTGTCAAAATGGGTTCAGTAGTTTTGTGTTAAAGCGGCACAAACAAACAAAAAAACTCACATTTGCCTTTATAATATTACATTACATACAAAATATTGATTTTTACATGAAATAGGTTTTTATTTTTTTTTTCTGCGATGTTTTGCGGCGTTTTGCGTGTGTTGTTTTTTGTGATTATCACATCTCCGTTGTTTTATTTATTTTTTGTTTATCGTACGCACAACTAACTTCCGGAATGTGCCCGCGCTCTTCGTGCGAGAGAATGAAGACGCCCGCAGCCCGGCGGCGGCTTTCGGCTTCCCGATTCGCAAACTATTGGGGGCGAAATTGGATTGCGTGGTTTTCGGTCGTTTTCAATTGAATCCGGGGCGCATGCCGGGACCAAGCCACTCCACCCCCGCGTGCGCCCGCACCAGGTTAGTGAAACGGATTCTTTTGGGAATTGACTGCGCACTAATGAAATTATAACGAAACACACTGGCGCGTCATTAAATCAACAGCGCTCGGGCACTGACGAAGATGAGGCGCTGCGATAATCGCCGCCGGCGTTGTTGATTTTAGTTTTCGCGCCAGCGCGCCACATAAAAATATCCCGCACTAGCCAAACCAACACGGGTGGAACTTCTAGATGGAGTATTAAAACACTCTGTCTTCGAAAGTGAAGTAAAGTAAAGCAAGAAAAAAGAGTTGTAATAGGAAGCAATAGAACTTCCTTGAAGCGTCGGAGCATGTTGGTCTAACGCCACGATTGAAGACGATGAAATTCTTATTCTTACCTCGATTGAGTAAGTTTTACCCCGCGCCGCCGAACTCAAATTGAACCGAATTGACTTTTCAACCTCCGCTCGCCGTGTTTGCGCAGAATCTCCAAGCAGTCATTAAAATGTACGGCGCATTAAGTCAATTAGTCGATTGTTTGATGAAGTTGCAGTTTGTGCAGCGCGCGAGACAACTATAACAAGATTGAACTCGCGTTGGAAACTTTAGCGCGTAGGCAACACGAAAGCAAATTACGAAAGTATCGCATTCTCTGATATGCGGTGTTGGCAGAGTGCGTGTGGTGGTGGACGCGTATCTAATGAAAGCTGACGTTAATTAATGCGCGTTTGTCGGCGCAAAAAGCTAATTAATTTCGATTCGGCGCCGAACAATCCAAACAAAGACGGGCGTCCATCTACCTACCCACCCCTTAATTAAGCGATAGACTGCAGGGTGGTAGTTTTCGGACGCATCGCTCGAACGCGAATTTTTTATTTTAATATTTGCGTTTAATTAATTTCGTAACAAGCCGGCCAGATGGAGCGCGAAATATTTCACGCTTCATTTAACCACGCTTCTCGCTTTAATCATTAATTTCGTGCGTTTGAGGATTTTTTTTCCCTTCGAAAATGAAATCTGTAAAATTCGAATTTAGCATATGGATACTTCAAAGATAACTCGCAACTGGCAACTTGTTAGAACTCAACTTTCTTCACTTCTCCACTTCCACTCTCCGTTGGGCAAAAATGCGTAAACGAAGTCTCGGTTTCGGCGTTTCGTGAGCCACACACGAGTAGATTTTCATTATGCAAATGAAAATGGAAAGTCGAAACTTTTTCTTTTCACCGCTGTGCTTTCGTGCTTTCGCCGCCGCCGTAAACAAAACACAACGCGTAAAAAACATATTTTATTCGGGGCGTTGTATTTATATAGAAAACGCCTGCTGGGGGGTGTCGACTTGAAGAATGGAGTTAAACAAGGTGCTCTATAAAAATAAATAAACGTAATCGAATCGCGTTGGCAACCGGGCGTGTTCGAAATTGGATGGTGGATATTTTTTTCTTTAGACGCTCTCGTTTTCAATAATTTTCCGAAACGAAATTGAAAAGAAAAATGATTGTAGGTCGTCTGAGGCCCGGAGGGCCTGCGATGTAAACAAATTATCAAAAGATGTTTGTTTGTGCTACATATTTGGAAATGAATCGATTTGCAAAAAATAATAAGAAAATAACAACGGAAAAAATTAAAATTTATAAATGGTGGAGGTGCCACGGTGTTTCTTGAATGCAGAATGCGTTAGATGGTAAATCATCCGGAGTGAAACTATAACCGTAGCGGAGATAAGACTTCCTAATTCTGATTAATAGTTTCTTGCGCGCTGCAAGCAAAATATAAATTCAGATTAGGCTCTCTGTTTAGATATATAAAAGTAATGCAATAATAATAAATTATAAAACAACAGAAATACAAACATTTTATTACTTGTTACATATTTTTGTTTTCATGTTGTTATATATCAAGTAAAGATAAATATTTTTTAGGTAAAATGTATTTTTTTGCATTTCCATTTTTAAATTGCTTGTTTTTCGATGGTTTTGTGACGTGACTAAAGTACTTTAGTCACGGGGTGGGGCTTGCGTTAGTTCTGCAAACGCTCTTTACTTTCGCTTTTAATCAATCTCGTGACTAAAACTTTAATTTATCCACTTGATACTTAATATACTTTTAACGTAAAACATATTTTTACTAAAAATAAAGAATTTATTCCATTTTGTTCAATATTTATTTTTAATTTAACAATAGAGAAACACATTTCATATCTCATAAACTCCGAATGTAATAATATCTGCACATTGCTCGTTAATGCACTAATAAAATGCGCACACATTTATTACAAGAATGTGTCGCTAATGTCCACCGCCGCTGTTCGAAGGCCAGCATCCTTCGCGAGCGCATTGTGCGCGTCCCTTATCTGCTTACAAACGCGCGGGGCGAGCACGTATAAAATTACACGGAAACGTAATATATTTCATAACATCTATTACCTACCCGTGCGCGTATTATTAACATGAGCGTAATAAACTATAAATTTTAGATGCGCAAATGCCGAAATAAGCGACGACGACAACAACAAGTACCGGCGCGCGGTGTTCAAGTTGTTTACTCACCTCGTCGTTGTCGTTTTTTCCCGGCGCAATATTTGCGAATGCTTTTGCAAGTTAATTATGTTTTATGTGTGCTTTAAATAAATAAATCACGACGTGTTAATTTATGCATAAGTTACGCTAAGACTAACTATGTCAAATCACCCCGGATGACAAACTTAGTTTATGGCGAAACTCGGCATGCGACTAAGTTGGTGGTTGGTTCGTAAAAGCATAGTTGTTGTTTGGAAAACTTTCCAACTTTTTCATAACAATATGTTTCAATTTTAACTTTTAAACTTTGCGAAACTACACATAACTACACAATATAGATTTCAGCGCTGTAGTTTTATGTTATAAATATGAAATGAAATCTACCTACGCATATGTTATTTTTATCTTGTGTGGGATGTAATACTTGTTATATTTTTATATAGATGTAGTTTTGTAATGTGATTATATCATAAAATTTATTTATGTTGTTAAGCCGCTTGCGATTTATTATAATATAAGGACGTGTCGCGTCGTGGGCTGAAACCCGGCCTCGGTGTCAATAAGAAAGCAAAGAGATTGATTCGGCTCGGCGTAGGATGCGTTCGATGTTTCCAATTTGCATAGCTTTTGTGGCCCGGTTGCTAAGATACAAACAGTAACCCTAGGTGGCATCTAGGTCTGTGAACTTGAGGAATATCAGTAACACAATTTTTCACGTTTTTTTTGTCATGTGTAATTTGATTTTTGTGGATAAATGACAAGAGGTTGGTAAGATGCTAGGGACAAAAATATATTTTTTAGATTTCCACCTTTATAAGCCGTTTTCCACGGTTTTGAGACACAAAAAGTTGTATTTTATACACGGATGGTCACGGTCGTGACTAAAGTACTTTAGTCATGGGTTTTAGTCATAGTGGAAGTAGAAAAATACCGAAAGCAAAAGTTTTAAACACTCGATTGATAAATCACTCCTTCTTAATCAATCTCGTGGTTATAGTGGCATTTAGCGCACTTGATACTTAATGTACTATTAAACACGAATAATGATTTTTCATTTATTTTTAGAATTAACATAAATTGCGTTTCTAAAATTTCTATTCCTAATTACAATGTGCATCCACATTTCACATTAAATTAAAATTCACACAGCTAACTAATATTATCTATTTCGCTCCCTGAACATTGCCAACATGCCGCGTGATCGCATTCGATCTAAACCCCCCTAACTGATAGTCCGTGAGCATGCAACGTAATTCATAATTGTTTATTGTAATTGCGAATAGCTGCCAGCAGGCACGCTGGACGTGTGTGCATCGAATGTGCGGCCGTAAACGTTTGCGCAAGCGGCCGGACATAATGGCCTTAAAGGACACAGATAAACGACCTGCGGTCACATAAACTGCATGCGCCGGTCAACTCATATATATTATGATTATTTGTTATTGCAAATTATGCCAATTAACCAGGGGATATAATTTTTCAATTGCTTAGATTAACAATATATATTTAATCACTAACTTTTGCTCGCGACTTCGTCCCGGTAGTGTTTAATAAAAACATAATTCGTTTTTACTCCTTTGTTCTAGACATAGTATGTGTCAATTCTGTCAATAAGATTCGCAATTTTATTTTAAAGAAATTAATTATATAAACAATTGCTAATAATGCACTTCAGCGCGCCATCTCGTATTCAACTATTTAACTATAACTATGATTGAATCTCAATGCCAACTTTTATCCTATAGAAAAGGGCTGTCATTAGGGTTTTCCCGGCAATTATTTGATTTTTCGTGCCGTAAAACCATCCTTGGACTTTAACAAACATTAAAAAAGAATTGACCAAATTAGTTGAGGCGTTGTTGACTTATGCGCTTACCAACAAATTTTGCGATTAATTTTTATATTATAGATAATCAAAATTAATAATTTCAACACTTGTTGCAAAAATATTCAACATTCAACAAACAAGCCATCTATTTAATTATGCGTGATTCAGTTTGTTGTACTCGTATTCGTATGCAATGGTTGTGGGTGAGTTGCCGCTTCGTGCCCACAATTCTGTTCGGCTGATTAATGAGCGCATGTAGAAGCATTGCCGGGATAATTGTGACAATATAGATACAATATTGTATTCAGCATGTTGCATCCCTGCCGAGGAGCAGAGAGAGGAGTAGATGTAGCGCATGATGTAGTGATATAATTGATCAAACGTGAGCGCACGGTTTTATTTATCATCGATAATAATTAATCAGCGCATTGTGAGCGTGGCGCTAAATTCATCGGAACCAGAGTGAATTAAATTTTGCAAATTAATCGTGCGAGCGCGCGTAGTTGGTGCACAATGGCTTTTTCATTAAGCGGCCGTTTCGCATAATTTATGTTAAACAGAATGACGTAATCAAAAGCGTAGTTAGATTTTCATGCGTGGTTAAAGTGATTGCAATTGCGTAATTTTGGAATTATTTTTGGGTTGGGTTTTAATTTACATTTACCATGTATTGTACATTGGAATGGTTTATTGGCAAGAATTAAAATAAATTTTGAGGTTAGGTGGGTTTTAGGATTTGAGTTTTTAAAGTTTTTGAAGAATTTGATGAGTTTTTGACTTAAGCACTAATTTAATAATATTTATTCTAAAATAAATGTACAGAAGTACATAAAAATGAGTATATGTATGTATGTTACTCATATACTCTTAAACGGCTCATTCGATTTTGATGAAATTTTTAGACGATATACAGATTGGTTTTGTGGGTAATATTACAAAGTTTGGTAGGGTGTAAAATAAGGGATGAAAGTTATTATGGAGATTTTATCATAATTATAGTTATATAATTCAGACACAGAAGGCGCAACAAGACACTTATTTGTTTTAACTTAAGGGGGTATTCTACTCTAGAGGCATGAATTTCATGTGATTTTTGAAAGGCCGTAAAAAAATCTATGAAGAGTTTCACCATCCATTTTTTTAACACTTATTTATTAATGTTTTGAGAATACAAAAATAAATAAAAATTGAAAAAAGTTCAAAATTTTAAATTCCAGCAGGTGATAAAGTGGGGGGTCCCAAAAAATTGGCACGTGACCGTACCCATGATTTTAGCCCTCCAAGTGATATGAAATGAAAAAAAAAGATTGTTAATCTAGAATAATGTCGCAATCGAATGAACTACGGACAAGTGAAAAAAATTTTTTTTTACAAAATGGCGACTGTTGAAAAGTGATTTTTTCACCCTTGTTTTTTGATATACTAGATTTTTTTTGGAATATTTAAAATCGGAATTTAGGGATAAGCGTAGTTCATTCTAAAGAAAAGTCTATAAAGAAGACCCTATAAAAATTTCAAGTAAATCGGTTCAGTAGAAGTTGAGAAATCGTGGGTACCGTCTCGAAAAATACAGTTTCGAGAAAAACACGTTTAAAGTTTCGCGTCAATGCGAACCAGTTTGGATGCCGCGTCACCAAAACGGCTATATCTCGGAAAATAATTTAAATTTTGAAAAATCCTCTTGTACACGTATTCTTGAATAGTTAAACTTTGAAAATATCAAAAAAAAATCGATTTTTTGAAATCTCTAGAGTAGAATACCCCCGTAAAAATGTATGTATTAGTAAATTATTTACAAGCCTATTCGGTCAATTTGCTCCAAATGAATAAACTAGAATCATTTTAAAATTAAATTAAATTATAATATTATAAAATCGCAAAATATTTGCTTTAATTGCACTGAACCGAAAATATTCGAATTTTTAATGAAATTTAAACAATGAAATTAAAACAACGGTCCGGTCCGTTTGAACATATTTGTTGATTGCAGCGCACGTTATTATTGCAGCGCGCGCGTTTCAAAGTGCATTCTAATCAGCGAATGTCACAGATTCCAAACTAGGTAAACCTGTTGCTGATTTACTGATGTTTGTCGCTCGATAATCAATGCATGCAAATTTTATACTGTGTGAACAGAGATTTAATTAATTTTAAATTTCATTCCTATTATTGCATCGCACATACTCATAGTACAGATATAATCTATATCACATCGGATAGTTTTTAATTAAATATAAATACGATTAAATAATATTTTGTTGCGTTTAAACAAAAACAAGTTGAAAATTTTGTGAAAAAAATAAAAAAATAAAAAATTTCAGAAGGTCTACACCTTCCCTTCTGTCGATTGTGCTATGTAATATTCGACGTCGTTGAAATTCATATGCATTCATGCGACGCACGAATTGTGTCTTCAGACACGTCCGTTTTCTCGACATCCCCATCTCCACACACCCGCACGCATTGCCAAAGCGTCCGCGACGTAATTCCTGTGCAATTCAGCCGATCTCGAATTCGGCGCACGACTGAATGTGAACATGCGCAAACACCTCGGCATTGCCACGTCAACACACTAGACTGAGGTTTATGCTGGGCGCGAGTGATGCATCGACGTTGAATTGACCTAAGAAAGCTTAACTCTACCGTTTTGGGCCGCCGGCAGCAATGGCCTGGTTGTAATGTTTATGATTATGACATTGGTGTAGTCGTAGTCGCTTGCTGTTGTCTCCTCTGCTATTCAGCTTTGACTAACAATATAGGGTCGTTTGTGAATCCATATACAATGGATATGGTGCACTCCTTTGACTGCAATTCCCGGAAAGTAATAGGTTGACATTATTGTTATTATCGTCTTTGTTGTTCAATGAATTACATTTCAATGGATTGTTGAGGTGTGTGCTATGTTTGATCGCAAGTTTCAATCATTGGCAATGAACTGTCATTGTGATTAGATAGGCAACCAAACATACACAATAATTTTCTGTTTGAATTCTCGTTTATTTTAAATTTTGAAAAAATGTTTTGCAAAAATTTCCCGGAAACAAGTTTAATTAATGTTCAATGAATTGCTGCATTGTGTGCTATGTAGACAACCAAATATACACAATAGTTTTCTATTAGAAAATGCACTGCATATTTGGTTTTGATGAGTTAATGTGCAAAATTCACGCGAAAAACGTTTAACTTGTTAATTTATTACTCAATGAATTAAATTTTATAGAAATGTTGATTTTTATTAAATGTTTGATCACAAAGGTCCAACCTCATATTATGACTACATAGGCAACCAAATATACACAATAATTCTCTATTAAAACACACCGCTGTATTTTCGTTTTTGATGAATTGATGCGCAAAAATGCACCCGAAACGTGTTCGAAATTTCAGCAAACATTCAACGAGGCCGCGCACGACTTGCAAATGAGCGGTAATAACGGGTAATAGGTATTTTGCCGCGTGGCGTGTTTGTGCAACGAATTGCGTTCGGGACACATCCGCGCGCACCCGTTTCCCGCTAATCCGCAGCAAAAACAATTCGGATGCACGCACATCCGATCCGCGCGTCGATATTCTCCTCGTCGCGCTTCCCGATTCCATCAATCCCAATCCGAACGTGGTTTGTCCCACCAACCCGCGCCCTTCGCCGATAGGCAATCAGCGTTAATGTGACGGCGCCAATGTTTATGTACCATTTGCTGTTTACAATAAACGCAGGCGCATGCATGACGGGCGCGAGGAGCGCTGCTAATTGAATATTGTTTAACTTTTAATTGAATCGGGGCTTTCTCATCAACATCGATATCCATCTGCTTCATAAATGTCACGGCCTCATCTGATTAATCAGATGTAGATTTGGATTTATAACTAACTATTCATGTCGGATTGAAAATAGACTCGGAACTCTGATTGTATAACGTGATGCCCGGCGCCTTCACATGTCAATTCAATTTAATTTTGTATTTTGTATTCATTATCAGCTTATATTTGGCTGAAAATCAAATTCAATAATTTTTCTTATTAATTCATAAAATTTTTGATTTATTAATAATCAAAATTAACTTTCAGTTTTAATGAATATTTGTGTTTTATTATTAATATTTTGACTGAAAACACTTTCAGCGTTAAATTTAATTCGAGTTTAATTTAATTCCCTCTGCCCACGCATAAATATTGTATTATTTATTTATATTTGTTGTTTTTAACTTTTTGGGCAGTGATTGAATGAAATTATTATTACTCATCTGCGTCAGCTGCGTTAACTGAATGTGTCCGAATAAACCGGACGCGTTGAACGCTAAATATTTTATTTGTAAAACTTTTTAACGTAAATGCCGCACTTAAACCTGCCGCCGCCAGCTGATGCGCGAAATTTAGCAGCCGGAAAGTGAAATCATATCACGCGCATGCGAGTATACTTTTTAATTGCGCCGTAAATAAGTTTTACTGATTTTAATTTGTTTCTGTTTTGTGTTGCAGAGATGGGCTAACAACAGAATTTAATAAATCGTCTCCAAAATGTAAGTTTTTAAATTCTTCGATTGAATTTATTTGCATTCTGAACAAGATTCCGTAAATATACACGAATTCTACGCGTTTTCAATAAATAAGTAAATCGTTTACAGGCGGCGTCTATCAATAAACTAAAAATTCCATTCATTCCAACCAATCTGACTGACTTGCTTACATCCGCGCATTTCTATATTTTAATAAGAATGCGTCCTGAATTCCGGTCACGGCGTATAGAGTGTTATTATCGTTTCGGCATTATTGCGCTCGAACAACGAAATGAAAGCAATATTACACCCTTTAATATCATCGCTCACAAATCGAATTTCGGCAAGTTAATAACCAAAGGTGTTGTTACCATTTTACCATTTTACTTATCGAATTATGTGTGTATCCATGAGTGAAGTAGCTTTCTGATGCAATTAATTATTAATTGCGACATGCGAGCGTGGCGAATGTTCGAAATTCCGACCTTGTGTGTTACAAAGCGGGCTAATTTCGAAATTCGTTGAATATCCCAGCTCGCCTTACGCCTTCGTTCGCAGATTGTAATTTATTGCTGATTAGCTAAATAATAAAACAGACGTTGAAAGAGTTGCGCTCTTTCAAGATTGGCTACACTCCCCCATCTGCCGGATTAAAAATTCCACGCTGATAGACATTCTCGCAATCTTGTGCTCTAATTTATATCACGTTAATTAAGCGGCTCACGCCGTTGCGATTACAATTAACGGGCGGTCTTCATTAGGCTAAAGATTGGCGTGCGATCCCGCTTTACTTTTGTTCGGTTTAATCAGGTAAAAAATAAAACACAGGCGCGGTATGAGAGAAAAGGTGTCTTTTTATGCTTTTTAATTATATATTTTTTCCCTCTGCGATATCTTTCCGTTTATCACGGTTCATTTATCAGTAAAATTGTGAGTTTAATCAAGTTGAAGTAGTATCATTTTCAAAATTGCTTCTTTCTTTAATTCTGTAGAACTTCTGATGATTTTTTTAGCAAAAAAATTGATATAAAATCTTCTTCCATGTATAATTTTATTTGAGGTTAAGATCGTTTTGATGGTTCTCCCAAGAGGCAATTTCGTGTAATCGTGCGCATTGTTAACACGACTCTGTTCGCATGGCGCAAAGTTTTCCAGTCGTTTCGCCTACTTTAACAACTATAAGAAAGTAATTGGTGCGGCCACTCGCCGACTCCTAAGTATTCTTTGAGCGCTTAGCTCCGAATATATATTTAGGGGATGAGACTTTTAAGCACTTTTAGGATTCTTTAACGCATCGACGTTGAGGCGAAGAGCTTTTCGCCAAGCTCGACACGTAGCAGCCAAGCGATTTGTATTTTGCAACCAGCGCTTAAGTTTACGTTTGCTTTTAATTGTCAATTAACGAGGAAATGTTCAGGGCAATAAAACCACTACAAAATGTATAGTGCGTGAGTGTGTGTAGGTTTTGCCCTCGTAAAAAACATGATAAAAGGTAAATCTTTGGAATTATTTATGTTTAAAGATAGAAAATTGCATAAATCCATGCTTTGACTCGCAGTATATATTCCGAACATACTAATTTTATAGTTTATTTCAATTTTTGTTAATATTAATTGAAAAACATTGGCAAAAGCGTTGTATTTGCCCAGGACAATGCTTTGAGTTGCAGTATATGTGCCGAACATGCGTTTTCTAATGTTAATTTGAATTTTTTTTACCAACTACTAAATATTGAAATATTGCTATATGTGTTCAGGCCAATGCTTTGACTAGTAGTATAATTATCGAACATACAATTTTTCTTGTTATTCTCAATTTTCACTCATCAAAATACCAAAATAATGTAAAATATCTACTCTATCGAATATCAAACATTGACAAACACGTTGTGTGTGTGTCCAGCATGAACGAGCGCTGCGTTTTATTGTTCCGCGTTACTGGCAGCTTGCGAGCGGCACTGGTACACTGGTGCTGACAGCCGAGTGACTTTGAATGTGGGCACGCAGTCGCGTTTTGTTTGCGCTAATATTCGCGATGGAGTTGACAGACGTGCGCGCGTAAAAAACAGCAACACATTGCGTCCAATCTGCATCAGATCAAAGCCGTGACACGAATTGTGAATGGTGGAAAATTACTAGTTTCGCTAATCCAATGAAAACCGAAATACAATACCGCCAACATCCGACGAATAATTGGAAAAATATAATGTCAACCCGTTTTAAACACGAGTACTTCTTATCGACACATTATAAATCACACTGTGCTGTGTAGCGTCTATTTTTAGCGCGGCGAATCGTCGAAATATTCGCGCACTGAATTGTAACTAAGCGCTCCGACTGTGATTGTGTGCGGCAGGTTTATACTGGGTTGCTACTCCACCGCCACCCACGATCCGCCGCCCGCCGCGCGCACGTTTATTATGTAATAACATTTAGGGACACGTTCGGGCGACGGAGATACATCTGCGAACAAAACCAGGGCGGGTGCGCTGTGCCCGAAGCAGTCAATTTTAACAACAATGGGGCGGACGGGCGGAAAAACAGCGAAACGGAAGTCACAGGGAAAACGATTTTTTCGCAAACCTTCTACCAGAGAATCATTCTCATCCCTAGACAATTATTTCATATATTACAAAAGCTGCTTAAATGTAACATCGCGTTTGTTGCATTAAAAATCTATTTTTTTTTATTTTTTTTTTTTTAACTTTTTGAGTTAGTAGTAGATTCTTTTATAAAGGGGTTGTTTTTGCTTGCGTTATTAATTTATGCTTGTGCACTTCGGCCCCAGCGTAATTTCTCCAGCGCTCTCCGAATTATTATTAAATTTAAGTGTAACGCGCAATTTCGCCACAGAATTTTTAATATTCCAGAGGAGGACTCAAAGGTTTCGACCAGACGGCGCTCACCAACCCTTTTATATTATTTATGACTTGCTGTGTGCAGTGTGTACACTGGTCGTGGACGCTTTTGTTTTGCACCCGTCGGAGTTTAAAATTAAAATCGAAATTACTGCATAAATAAACCATGTTGAAGTTATACGCCGTGTTGATATGCAACCATCGTCAATATTTGAGCGTCTTCGTCTTCATTATGATATCTGTTTCTTTGCGTTTAATTAGTGCCGGCGGCGCGTGTTAGCATCGTCGTAAATCATCGCTAAGATGTGGTCGGCGGTTCGACGAACGCGCGGCGCACATGTGCGGCGCGGTCGCGACGCTTGCATGATCTCTTTAAGATGGCGTCGTTTGTGTCTTAACGAGACCCTCATGGCGACGTTGCGTTGATTAGACGCTTTAATGACGCAAACATTCAACGGCGGCTACCCACATCACCTGGGTACAATATTAAACTGAGAATGTAAATAATACAATAAATTAATCTAGAAAATTAGGGAATATTGGTTTTTGAGGATTAAAATTATTGATTTTTTCGGAAAATTATCTTGGAATAATAGAAAAATTATTATTAACAACAGAAATTGAGTAATTTGTTTGTAAAACGGGCAAAAAATTACATTTTTGTTTGAAATTTGCTGAAAAAGTGTTTGTGACGTCAATGTTGAGTTAACAAAGAGGAAAACTCGCTCTACAGTAGACTAAATACGTGAAAATAAAATTTATTCTAAAGAAATTACGCCAAATTATTGATTATATTACATTACACGACATTATCACTGATTATTTTGCTTTTTTATTTAATTTTCTGTTTTTTTGATGTTTTTTAATCGTTTTTTAATCGTTTTTCTACAATTTTAAACAAAAAGTGAAAAATTAAAGTACCCAATAGTGTATTTCATTAAACAATTGCATTTTTTACATTTTTATTAGTTATTTGATTAAATAAAACTCCAAAATAATTAAACCTAGAGAAAATAGTATTCCTCCCAGTTGGATTTGGTTCATTAGCAGTTGGCAATCTCATTATCCAAAAGTTTACAATCGGATTACTATATATAAAATGTGAGTTTAGAAATTTCCCCGCCAGCGATCTTTTTGTTTCCCAGCGCTGGAACTATTCGTTTTACGATGGCCGGGCGATTAGCAAGGACCTGTGCCCTTGGTTCGCGTGACTGCAACCTGCAATTGTGACATTCGCTGCAAAGCTCCCTCAGCGCGCCACCGGCAACTTTGGGTGTCATGTTTGATCCAATTAGCAATTTAAACTACACTCGCGAGTTTCATGTCGGGTGTCATTGTGTCGCTTTGAACATTTCTATTCATTATTTAAGAGCCTCTTAATTAGGATTAATTCGACGCCGTTCGAAATTTTGAGCGGACATTACAATTCACACGGTGCTTATTGTACAATAGCACATATTATGATTACAGAAGTGTATTTTACTCACAGTCAACGTAATACAATTTATTATTCGAGTAGAGTCATTGTGAACAAAAAATAAAACGCTCAATATGTGAAAATTGAAATTGAGTTTTAAATTGAAGTGCAAAAAACTTTTCATTCGTTTTTTTGTTATGCGTTTGAACAATTTCATTTCGACACGATTCAGTGATGAAATAAAACGCATTTCTGTTCACATCCAACTAAAAAACTCGTGTAACCAATCAAAATATTGTAATAAAGTTAAAATTAATTCACTATCAAGCCGCATTAAATCAAATCCAGCGCTGTCTGCGCCTGTCAGAACTGTTTTATTCGACGCTTAGAATAAAAGTTTCCGTCAAGATCTCCAAACGTCTACAGGTCTACACGTTTAATACTTTCGAGTTCTTCGAGTAGAGAATTTGCATAGACAGGAATTATATATTGCCAAACTTCTGGTTTCCGCTTTGCTATCGCTTTTGTTCGACGCGCATTATTACTTTATTACATTCAAAGGATCAAAGCCGGCGCACGAAAGAAGCGACAATTCGCGAGTATAAACAATTGCGAGTTGATAAGAAGAAGCATTAATAAAACGTCAAATAAAGCGCATACTTCTTTGAGGAATTACTCGGATATGAATATGAAAGGCTGCCTGTTCGGCGCGTCGATGAAAGACAAAGTTTCCGCCGTCATCACCGGCAAGTAAGAAGTCGTTTCGGAAGTTGGGACTTTAGGCGAGTATTAATTACATATTTCGCGAACTCGCGCTGTTGAAACTTTCCATTTCACGCATGCGCCCGACACGTGATTTGCCAGATTACCACACCGTTTTGGAATTAGGTCAATGTTGGCAGAGTTAAAAAGAATTTAATTAATAAATGTGTTCACTTGTTGCGTTCGCGTGGAAAATATTTCAAGTTTTCGCCGCAAGGTAATTTCTACGGGTTGAAATAAATTAGTCGGGCGCATTAATTACGCTCACTTTTATGTGTATAATATACCTGTATTTACGCCGGGCACTTTCGTGCTGCGCGCTATGGGGAAAAAAGCGGATCCGCTTAGCTTCCGATTAATTTCGGGGCCGGTTCTCAAGCGCGCCTAACACCATTGGTACGCACGTAATAACGGCAATAATAATAAAAGTCAAGGTAGTTGTGCGTAATGACGTTATATACACATTTAATCAGCGTTTAATTGCGGATTAACGGCGGCGCCCCGTCGTTAATTTACCACTTCAGGGCGGAAATGTGCGCGATTTGAGTGTGTTGGCGCAATTAGAATGAGTTTTGGAAAAATAGCGAGTTTGTATTACTTTTTGGATAAATGACAATTTTACAAGGATTAGGAATATGTTTTATATATTGTAGGGAATATTGTAATATCGCGTAATTACAAAAAATTACAAAAATTTGTTTTTCTACTCAAATATGTTTTTTTTTCACCCCGTGACTAAAGTACTTTAATCACGGATGTGACTAAAGTACTTTAGTCACACCCGTGATTAAAATATCACTTTTTGTATCTAAAATTCATAAATTATAACTTAGGGAGTTTTGATTGAGGGATGAAAATTGTTTTATAGACTTAATCATTATTATACGAGTAATTAAAAAATTATTATCGAATTGGTGCTTAAGTGAATCATTTGCATTTTCATATCTTCAAAATAAAAGATATGAATAATATAATATTTTATCTCTACCTAAGGACACATAAATAGAAAATGAGTAATTTTAAAATATTTGTGTTTGAGTTGCGGTTTATGTGTCGAACATAAAAAATTTATGATGAATGTTTACCGCTGGCACTTAAAAGATATCCCATTTTATAAAATGATTAAATTACCATTAGAAAGTAGTTCCTCTCGGTGGCAAATCATGATGACACACAGTGTCCGATTTCTCATCGGCGTGTGAAATGAGAATTCCAAAGTAAGATAAATCACAATCATCAAAATCCTCCCAAAGAGAGCGCGCCCTCCGAAGCGGTTGAGCGACCGGCGAACAAATGGCGAAAAACGAAACGACGTTCCGGCGACTTATGTTGCCTTCAACTGCCGGCCGGGGATATATTTGATGATGAAAAAATGCGCAACACGCAAGGGCATTTGTAGCAACAGGAAAACCTCGGGCCGAGATCAACAAACAACAACGGCGGCGCGCGTTCGTCCCGAGACCGACTTTCTATTTGTGTTCGTTCCGGGTTTGATTTATGAATCTCGTCGTAATTAAAGAATACGAAGGCAGCGCGCGCATACAAAAAATATATAAATAAATAAACGCACGCGTTGTGACGCGGAAGAATTTCGCTTTTTTACGCGGATGCTTCCGCGGATAGAAATGCGAATGCGTAATGCGTAATACGAACGGAAATGTAACGGTTTCGGTCATTTGTCTCTTTTTCTTTTCTATCCGGGACAATGTCAGACATTTTTCGACTCGTTTCCCTCGACTAATACGAAAATAATTGTAACAAATCTTAATTTGATAACAATTAATTCATCAAACAAAAGCAAAAAGTTAAAGCCGCGTGCTCGATTTAGTGCGCAAACAAGTAAATTCACTTTATTTTTCCATTAAACACTCACAGCAGCACTCAATTTCATCCCGGAGCCAAATCTCGCGGATTCTTCCTCGACGTCGATGTTGTCATTAGTGACCTCAGCGTGCGCGCAAAAGTGTTCCGCATCGTTTCTCGGTGTCACCCAACGACAAGTATTGTGTTCTGCTTGAAAGCCATCACACACGCTCGGGGGCGGTGCGGTTTTGCTTTCTCAGCCGCTCGCAGCGCGTCTAATTACATCAAGCGACGTGTATTTGTCAAGTGTCGCGGCGAAAGTTTATTTACCGTTACTTCGGCGCGCCCGTTTTTCACGAGCAACACACACGTCGCCAACAACGACGACGACGGTGGTGATGTTACAGCGCGCATTTTCATTTAGTTTGGCTTCATCAGCCCGGCGCATCCGCGCATTGTTTACGGTTTTAAAACGTCACCGGCCGGAAGCAAACAAATGGTTGGCGCTTGTTTGATAGTGTGTCTCGCGGGAATGTCATCTCGGTCGTGGTGTATCTCATTCGGGGCCGTTTAATTAATTATTTGTTTTGTTTCTCGACAAATGGAGAAATTTATTTATTTGTAATTTAATACTAATAGGAAGTTTAAAAACCCCGTCTCACAAATAACTTTAATGTCGCGATGCGCATTTCGAAGGCTAAGCCTTCCTCTTCAGGCGAAGGAATTATAAAACTGACTGTAATTTAATTGTGAAATTGGATAAAACGTATAGTTTAGATAAAATTAATTGAACTAAAACTAATTATGTTATATGATTGTTTTCTTTACATTTAAATTAGAAATTTGTTAGTAATTAAAATATTTATTTATTGCATTTCTTACATTTTTTAATTAATAATATAAAAATGAATTGAAAAATATGTTGGTAAGTGCATAACTCAATAACGCCTAGACTAATTTGGTCAATTCTTTTTTTAAATGTTCGTTAAAGTCCAAGGATGGTTTTTACAGCCAGAAAAAATCGAATAATTGCCGGGAAAACCCTGAAAACAGCCCTTTTCTAGAGGATAAAAGTTGGCATTGAGATTCAATCATAGTTATAGTTAAATAGTTGAATCCGAAATAGCGCGCTGAAGTGCATTATTAGCAATTCTTTATATAATTAATTTCTTTAAAATAAAATTGCGAATCTTATTGATAGAATTAACCAATACTATGTCTAGAACAAGCGAGTAAAAACGAATTACATTTTTATTAAACACTACAGAGACGAAGTCGTGGGCAAAAACTAGTGTCCTATAAAATACTACTTACTATATTTGATTAAAAGATTATCTGCTGATGAGGTCTTTGGAAGTGAATGTTTTGTTTTGTTTATTTGCCGTTCCGACAAAAACAGTACTTTGCTGGTGATGTTGTTGTTGTTGTAGTTTCCTACCATTCCATTTAACTTAAGAATCCTTTAACTAATTGACCGTATAAGCCAATTACACAGCCAGTTCCCATTGTGCGCGTCTCGCGTCCACTTCTTATTTCTCGGCGGCGCGCCCTCGGCGCCGGTGTGACAGCGCTAATCTACGTTTAGTGGATGGCCTTGCTTGGTGTTCTTGCGGCAAGCGGAGCGCGGTTCAGCGGGAAAAAAGACTCAGTCAATACATTTCGAGGCGGA
Organism: Dalotia coriaria; assembly: GCF_025399875.1. Taxonomy (NCBI): domain Eukaryota; kingdom Metazoa; phylum Arthropoda; class Insecta; order Coleoptera; family Staphylinidae; genus Dalotia; species Dalotia coriaria. Next base: position 8,576,666 of record NW_027045451.1, read on the forward strand.
GGCTTGTCAGTCAGGTTGTGCTTATTTCATTAAGTGAGTTGTTAAGTAGTTAACGAGGATAGAAAGGTCACGGGGTGGCTTAGAAATTAGGAAAGTGAAGTAGAGTGTCATATTTATAAGTAGTAACAATATAAATCATTGTAAAAATAGTAAATTGTGGATTAAGTGTAAAAAAGGAGACATTTAGTGATTTGGTTAGGATTTGGTGGCAATTTTTAACCGTTAAAATTTGTATGTTGCATGTTTTTATTAAAATTGCTCTTAAAACATGTAAAAAATATGTTTTTGCACACTTGAGCTTAAATATTTTCCTTTTTACCATTAAAATTAAAAATTATTCGCAATTTTTCCCTTTTTTTACATTGAAAATGATTTTTTTAAATTTAATTTTTCTATTTTTCTTTTTTTATTTCACCAAAAACAATAATTTTATGCACTTAATCTCATTTTAATCTTAATCTAACCCCTCTTAAAAGTTTAACAAACCGTGAAAAATTAACTTTAATCACTGCGAAGCTGTCGAAAAACAAATCAAATATTCGTTTTATTTTTCTGCGTTTGTCACAATACTTCCGCACCGATCATCATTCCACCCCGACTCTATCAATTCCATCGTATTAATTGATTGCATATTAAACGCGACGCCGAACGGCCATCGATATCATGTTTATGATCAGACGTCAGCGCAGACGAGTAGCGCACAAATCGAGTTTGCAATTGGAGCGCGCGCTCGCGTGTATCCTCGAATCGTATTTTTACAATCGCGCCATGATTGCAATCGGTGCGCCGCGGCGCATCCACCAAATGCAAATGCGTTGGCAACATTTATTACCTGGTGAATATTTCACACTCTTGCAGATGACGCTGACGCCGCCGATATTCGAATCATCCGCCATGGTGACACTGGCGACCGCCATCCGGGTGCTTCCGACGTGTGGTGAGTGAAAGCTTATTGTTTTCTTTGTGTTTATTGTTGACGCTCGGAATTGTTATTTTTCCGCAAGCCGTAACAACTCCCTGGGCGCTTTTTTTTATGAAACGCAAGTCACGCTGATATTTTATTTACGAAACATTTTCGGGGTTGAAAAACGTATTATGTATTGTGTCAGTCCCTAGAGCATTGATTTGTTTATCAATTAATTATTTACGTGCATTGTTTGGCCCCAATTTTAACAAATTCAAGGTCAAATCGATAATAATTATTTCGTATTAAAATTAAAACATGAAATATTCAGATTTGCGATTTTTGTTCGCTGAAATATTTCGCACAAATGACATATCAATGATAAATATCGGTTGGCGTGTCGAATTGGATGTGAGAAAATAATCCAAACGGAAATTGACTGGGTTTTATCATCACAGCTTTCAGAGTCTGATGCGGGAGAAAAAGGCACCGGTGGTGCGGCGTGGTGTGGCCGAAAGACAATTTTTAATATAAAAAAGATTTTCGCATCGGCGTTTAGTGGCGCGAGCTCGTTCCGCTTTGGCGAAATTACGGCTGGATGGATGCTTTGTGTGCGTCGCGCTGCGAGGGTTCGATATTTGCGAATGCGCGCACGTCGAGTGGATGCGACGCAGTTTTCCGGCGCGAAAGAAAGACATGTTGCAAACACAGCTCGGTGGGGATGACACGCACCGAATGCTCGACATTCGACATCTTCGACATTATCGATAAATATGACAAGAGCTATATATTTCAATATTGTATCAAGGACGGGAGAATATTCGTGTTTTTTGCGTATAGTACACGCATGATTTTTACTTCTGTTGCAAAAAAAGAGGTATTACATGCAATATGAATAATTTTTTATAATTTTTATGGTTTTGGATTTATTATGTCATTAAACAACTCATTTGCTGATTTTAAGACCAAAAAGCATCGGAAATTCAAATTTTTAAATTTTCTTTATTTTATTCTCGGCATAAAATAGAAATATTTCAAGTAAAAGTGAGCATACAAATTGTTTTCGGTAGTTTTACGGAAAATATTTGAAAGTCGTCGTGCAATTTAACTATTTGACATTGGTGCCGGCACTATCGAAGTGAAAATGTGACTCGGAAATTGCGAACACCCGGAAAACGTGGTAGAGAATGGAAAATTGCAAATATTCCTTTCTTTTGCACGTTCCAATCGAAAGTTTCAGAGATCGGTGTGCACTTTGCCATCACAATCGCCATCACCGGCATCGTCGTCGTCGGTTCTGCCACGAATAACTGTAGAATAAGAAATTTTACATTCACCATCACTTCGATTGCCCATTTTTAGAATATTTTTCATCTTGTATAGAAAAATTTACTTGATTTTCTAAAAAAAGTTAAAATTATATTTTATGTATTAAAATTTAACTTTGTTTGAGAGTTTGTATCGTTAATATTCAAATCGATGTAACGATGTTACGACCTGTGTTTAAATCTTTTAGAAAGACACAAAACCCGACGTTATAAACAAACGTTTTATTGCTGGCGCTCTCTCCAATTGGTTTTTATTGCTCCGCGGAGATGGTAACGCCCGACGGCAAGTTTTCCAATTCGTTTCCTTCGTTGTTCGGGCGCCTAGTGGACCGCGGATGCATAAATTTCATTTACGACAACTGTATCGTAAAAAATAAAAACGCCAATTATAATTTGAACAACGCTAACATCCTATTAAACTAAAAAGTAATCAAACATGTTTTTAATATTTTTATTTCTTAATTTTACGAATTATTAAACGTATAAAAATTATTTAATTCTATGATTCATGATGATGGTGATTCTGTGGTGGCGGCGCCGGTCTTTGTTACATTTGCTCCCCGCTGAGAATAAATCGTTGCTTTCACTTAGCATAGCCGTCACGTTTCGGTGAATTGCGACCGTGGTGCGGTGCACAATTTGCCTTTATATTAAATAACTAGTCAAGACTGAAGTATTTGCTTCCCTAGCTGAATAACTTCATTTCTTTACCGCTGAATATTGACATACATTTAGTTTTTAACTAGCGACGCACGGCACGGCACAGAAATAAATTGGATCGGTTTTTGTATTGATCCCGTTGGAAATTAGCAAGAACAAAGAGGCGAGATGTCGGTAAGAAAGCAGAAAATCGAACCGACATCCGATATATTATTATCTATCCGCCGCTACGCTTTTTACGCACGCTTTGGGTGGGCTTCCTCTCGCTCTGGTCGCTTGCTTCGCTCGACCTCGGCGGCTTTCCGACATTAAAACTTCCAACTTTTTTAATTAAGAAGAGATTTCCGCGGCCAAGTATTTCGCACGGCGCGGCGATCGTTGAATTCGTCGCGCAATAGGTAATGCTGGCCTGCAGTTTTTTTCTTAGTTGGGAGCTTAACGTTTAACTGACACGCTTACAGTTTTAACCCATGCATATATTAATTGTATTTTAATAATTTATTCTCGTTAAAATTTAGTTTTTTAAAAGGATTAAAGGGAAAAATAGGATTTTTGAAGGGAAAATTGAAGTTTTATGCACGTAAAATACAAAACAGTGATATAAAAAGTAGTATAAATGTAAAATTTAGTTTTTTTGTTTGTTTGTAACGCTTTCACGCAAAAACTACTCAACTTATTTTGATAAATTTTGGTATAAAGATAGTTTTTACTAAGAAAAATAAGATAGGCTTATTTTTGTTGCTAAAGTATAACTCAAAGGGTGTTAAATAAGGGATGAAAGTAAATAAGCATTTAATCATTGTTAAAATAATATAATTCATCCGAAATTACGCTCGAATGCTTTATTGGCAATGTTTTAAGTTTTTTAGGAGAAAATTGATAATTTTATTGCCGAATTCGGTACAAAATTGACCTAAGAATCAAAAATCGTAATTATTAGAGGCACTTTTTACTAAAATTTTAAATTTTCACTTTTAAAAAAATTTCTAAAAAGTAGTTGCTTGATGTCTGCAGCAATATTAAACTACCTTTTTGCTCTAATATCTTCAAAACCTCTTTTTTCATCTTTTCTTATCTTAATACGCAATATTCTCTGCGATATCATGCTTCTTGAGATGCATTTTGAAAGCGATCCATTTCGTTTCAGCGAAACAATTTATCATTATCTTCCGAAACGTAATAAAGTTAGGAAAATATGAACGAGTTGGCATTTTTGCGCTGGTTGTCCTAGAAAATGGCAATTTTTTAGTTGGTTGCCTTCGGCTTTCCTCGGCGCGATTATACATACACACTCGACTCCTATCAGAGGTCTCGTATAACACACGCGCTGTGGGCAAACTGCAAAACATAAACGTACATGAAAGGAGTTTTCTTATCTCATCCGCTTATCGTTTATCGGTTGGAAACTCGCTTTGTGTATGCGCTGCCGAGCGCCGGCGGCTAGCATAGTAAAGAGTAGATTTAAAGTGTCTGGGTTTTACATCATCACGTCGAAAGTTTGAATCAAACAAATTGCGTTTAGTGGCTACTGAAACTATAACTTCATCCAAGGAGATTATAAGCATTAAAGTCAATCATTTTCCATTTCTAGTTCTTAGAAGATGATTGAGTATTGAACACAAATGCAATTTCTGTATGAAATGCAAAATGCAACAATTCACTTCGGATTTATCTGCGCTTATCCCCGCACTCGTACGCTAAATATTCGCGTAAAGTCTGTTTTAATGTCGGAATATCAAATCCATGCTGACGCGATTTCTACAGTCAGCGAAATGGACGGCAATCGCAAGAAAAAAATGAAAAATGCGAGCGTGCGATATCTTCGAACATGCGTGTCATTTCGTATGGATCACAGTTTGCGATAACACCGTGTGATAGCCAGCGTGTTATTTTTTTGCGGGCATCCGACGGATGCCATTTGCGTTGGAAAAAAATTGCCAAACACGTAACGGCCGAATTAGTTCGCACGAAAATGTGGCGCAGGGAATCGAAAATCCAGATACGCATCGGACATCGATGCGATAAATGGAAACGAGCGATGCTTGACGTTGCAGAAATTGAAAGTTGATTGGTATTAACTTACAAATAAAAAAAATTTAAAGAAAATTTTAGATTATGTTACAAGTTACTTCTGGTGCTTGTCACCCATCTGACCTAATTAATTAATGTTGGTAATTACACGCACTAAGTACACCTTAGTCGGCCATTGCCCGTCAAGGAGTTTATCCTGATCCCTTGATGGCAAGCCGCCATCTTGTTCAGCCAGCGTGGTGTAGTACTTAAGCTCCGACCACATATGGTGCCATTAGGCGAGCAAACTTTAAGATTACATAATGACACCGATAGATACGAGATAATGACATCAGGAGAGCAACGAAAATTATTTTCTACTTCAGGGTGTCATAAATACTGAGTTACGTATCTATTTTTGGATAACAACGTGTAAATTGTAAGGTTAGAAGGGTTGTTACACGCGATACATTTTCTAACTCGTAAATTATTTTTATTTATCGCACACTGCTGAATTGCTGATTTTAAAAATAATTTCAAAAAATTCTTTGAAAAGATAAATTTATTTTTATTCTGTTAGGCATTGGCAGCCGGTAAATTATTGTCGTTTATTTATTGCGCCTGAAATAAGATAAAAAAAGAACACAAGCGACTGTATTATCGAATTTCTTTGTTTGCGTTATTGCGTCGGGAGCGCAAATAATGCCGATGTAATACGAAATGCGGCCTGCGGGCAACATTGATAATGTCGATAAAAGCCCTCGACCACCACATCATCGGCGCGCGTGCGATTAAAAAAAGATTCCCGAAGCCATTAATCGCCAAAACGTGGCCGGCGGGCCGAAAACAAAAATAAACGAACCACCATTATCGCCCCGGTTTAATCTAACCGCGGACGCGCGCTCGCGCCTCCGGATGCCGGGCGTTGTCTCTTCGCAAATAATTTTAACGCTTGCACACACATCCACTCACGCGTATCGAATGCTTGCATAGTGCACCAGAACACCACCCGGCTTCCATTTCCGCCATCAGTTGATTAGTTAATTAATGCGCTGACTTTGATATTAACACAACAAAATCAACTGCAACACACATCGAAAATTTTTGCGTTGAATCATTGTGAAACCTGTTGGATTTAATCTGGAAAGTTTTTTCAGCACGATTGTGAGTTTTACAAAGTTTTTTCCAACATTAATTGTCTTCCCTTGTCGCCGTTTCGGCAGGAAACAAAAGAAAAATGCGTCATGTCGTTCAAATAAACGTCTTCGTAAAGTGCGCGTCGGCGACGTGACGACGCAAACTTTAATAAGTTATTAAATTAGTAATTTATTTGACAGCTGTTTTCAAGGACGCGCCCACGTGTCGAAAATAGTAATCGGCGCACTAAAAGAGTGGCGGCGCGTGCAAAATTTAATTTCGCGCGATCCCAACGTGATTCCGCCCGGGTGATAGTGCCCGGGAGCCGATACGTGTGTAAACCTTCCTGGGGGCTTAATGCCCCACTTTAATAACGCTCCCGGAGGCGTAGTATTAGCACCTTTTTTTATCTCTTTTTTGTTTAATTGCTGTAATATTTAAGTTAATAACAAAACTTGTAATTTATTACGACTTACTGACCCGTGGGAGTGTTTTATTCTTGAAATTATTATTAAAATTACTTTTCTGTTGGTTTTTTTAAAGGTTATGTTAGTTATGATTAAGGTTATGTATTTCTTTGATGAATTATCGCGTTTCGGGGAAAAAATGTAACAAAAACTGAACGGTTTGATGGCTTGACGTTCAAGAGTAAAGCCGGAAACGATGCGGTAATAATGGCGATCAGTCAAGTTGGTTATTAAAAGCCAACCGCGGCGGTCACTCGCAGTCGATGTGAAATATATGATGATGGCGCTGCACGCGGGAGTAAAAGACATAGATAAAGTCGGCGGTAAACAGGGCGGTTATTATAGATGGGCGGCGTTCGCGGCGACATTAACGGATCGAAGAGTCAGCGCTCCGATTTGTTCCAAAGGCCAAAACATCTCAGCCCTCATACATCATCTTGATCATCATTATCATTAGCAATACACTTTCTAGTTTTAGAAATAATTTCGTAGCTATAAAATCGATAAATAAGAGTTCTATTTTTTTATTTGGTGAAAGAATGCGAAAGATTGAGAGATAAATTTATTTGCAGCGTTCCCATTAATTATCCCGAGAGTAATAAAGTGTATCGCTAATGAGCGCGATTAATTTGAAAACTTCGTTTCTTTTATTTCTGATTGAGGCGGCCGCCGGTGCGCGCTGGATTCGTTTAATTAAAGCCATTTCAGATCAGAGATTTCTTCACGTGCCGTTAGTTCCTTTGTCGGCGGCAGCGGCGGCGGCTTTTTTTGCTTTCCACCGCGCGCTTTGTGCATTGTCGCTTTGTATATTCAGCTGGCGCGGCGTGGACTGGAGAGTCGGCCTGAATGTTTCCAAGCCCCGGCTGTTTGCTATAGACATAAGACGTTCTTCCTGCCACACCGCTTCAACCTGGTTGAAATTAGGCCACTTTCATCTCATCCGCTTGATCTATGAAGTATCTCTGCCACAATGCCAACAAAAAACACTTACTCACATAACGAAACTTTTAATCCTGCTAGAAGCATATAAAAGCATAGAAAATGTAACAAGTTACATTTTTACTTTTAAAAATTCATCATTCGCATTTGGTTATGTCTTGTTTTCCCAGAGTGACCTCTGGACCTTCAGAACAAGTTTTCTCCATAGACCCGACCCGTCCGCTTTATGACGTTGAGGTTTCCCTGCCCTTCTAAACTCGCCCTAACATCTAACAAACATTAGGACATGCAAAAAATTACTTGTACCACTTCTTGTCCATGCTTATGTAGCCCAACAACCTACTTGTTCAAATTTCACACTCGAAATCCTTGCAATGTTGTACATACAATTACCCTCCGGAAGGGTAACCACCACAAGCGTTGTGTAATCGCACGAAATGCAGAAAATAAGTTGGACGCGAATTTTATTATAAACATAACCTGATTTATGAGCACTCTTAGTTTACTTAATTATAAAGTTTCGAGAGAAATGTTCAATTTACGAGTGTGTGCTAGCAAAGTTTATACTCTTCTTACTCGCGCATGAAAACGGGGAAATTGTGGTCTGGCTGCTTTTGATATTAAACTTTGTAACGCAACCATCGACGTATTTAATTTATGTACTTACCACGGCTGCGGTGGCACGATGCATTCACCTTGCGCTTCTTCATTGTTCATCTTGCAGTCGCATTCGCCGGATAATTGCATAAAAAAAGCAAGTGGCGGGAAATTTACGAGTTAATTGCATTATAACTTAGTCGGTTAAGTTTCATTACAAACACCGGAACTATAATGAAACGTTTAATGTATCTACGTCAATTTTAACTTAAATATCTCATAAAATGTTTGTTTTACATACGAGTTCGTTTAACACGTTGAGGACGGCGCGGTTTTTGGGTGTCTGTCGCATCGGGCGGCGTTTGAGCATTTTCAACTCCGTCTAATTAATTCAGCTGTGCGCCACTGGTGGTTATGCATTGCTGTATCAAAAAGCGATTGTTTTTTGCAGTTGCGTCGCCATTTATTTATTTTCTTTGTAATGAATGCCTTTATCTTTAGAGTCCGACCGAAACTATATGCGAACTGAGATGGCAAGTGACGACCACGACTTAGCCGCGAGTTAGCCGAACGACGCACGATAATTCACGAACACTGAGTTTCAGTTCTGCCAAAAGTTTCAGCCAATTTTTGGCCGAAACCAAATTTGAAGCCAAAACTGAAACTTTGGTCGGTCACTATTTATTATAATATGTAATCTGAGTGACACATTTGATGACAAAGATGCAAGGCCCTGATTGTATAGGTGAAACGAGGAGAAGATATAACCTAACCAGTGGCGTAGTCAAAAATGAATAAGTCTCGTTTCAAATGAGCTGTGTACCACCGGTGGTACACGCCGTCCTCAACGTGTTAAACACGCGCCAAGTTTCGAGTTTTATTTAAGAGCTGGATGAAAAGTCCTCTCCTGGGTGGTGAGCACAAATGAAAACTGCCACATTTTCACAATGCCAATATATTCGCACGTGCCCAGCGAGACAATTGCATCACGAGCGCAAATACGACGAATGCAATTGAGAACCAACTTCGTCGCGGCGCGTGTTTGCCCAACGTTAACCGCAATTGCTACTCGTTCTCCAGCCATTCTCTAAGAATGAAAAGTATCCACTACGCAGTTGGAAAAAGATGATGCATCTGACGTCAATTGAAGATACTCGTTTTTCAAGCCTTTCAACATCGTTCAGGAGCTTGTAATGGAAACCGCAGTTACCTCAAGTTACCACACAAGTGTAGTGGGAATTCAAATCATGCCCAGCACGTTCGGACATGTTAACATATATTGCATTCTAGGGGCGTTTAGTCATTGGGGACACTGCGGTTGGAACCCTGCAGTGATACGTCTGCAACCAAACACGCATTCAATTGTGGTTAGAAGCAAAACGGTCTTAGTGCACACTAATAAATATCATCATACTTGTTATCTCAACCAAACAGTAAAGTTTACTGCAGTTTACTGATATAATGACATATCAGTCGTTTAATGTTTGCAAAGTCAAGCAGAACGTCCATTGATAACGCCCAATCAAACATTTCATGAGTTGGGAATGTTTCGCAAAGTTTTCGAAAGTTTGTTGACATGCGGGGACAAAATAATAGCGCTTTCCAACTGTGCGACTTGATTTCTTCTCCCCAACAAGCGAGAATTGTAGGCGAAGAACAATTTAAGAAGATTCACACCCCGGTCGTTACATTTGATATCTTCAAAGTGGCTCTAAATTGATACTTTAAAGCGCGTCTGTATAAGTTTTCCCATTTCTCACAAAAATACATAGCAGCCGCGATATAAATGATTAATAAATGAAATGATTAATAACGCTTATAAACGATTCGGGAAACTTTCATCGTTTTGGCATTTATCAACGTCGGCGTTTCAAAAGTCGACAAATAAATCAAGGATTGAACTGCGCACAAAGCAGGTCCTGCACCCTGGTATATAAGCGTGAATGTGGATCTGCTTACGACCCATTGTCCTCTGTCTGTCATCTTTACGGCCTACTCGCATTTCTTCCCGGGAAGGACTTCAAATGGAAGCAACAGCCTTGGCGTGAAGTTTCCGAAGAGGGCAGGACTGCTTTGGGTCACTCGAGGATTCGTTTTTATTGCATTATTCCAAGCCTTTTGTCCTCGAGATTGTGCTGTATTGTGGGCCTGGGAAGTGTATTTAGACTAAATTTAATAAATATTTTATGTGGTTGTTGGTAATGTATTACTGGCAACGCGAAAGTAATTAAAGTTTTTTTATGTGAAACCAAGATAAACTACCCGCGCAAACAAGTTGCTTTGGGATCGATTTTTCAATTAGTAATACTAGCTACTGACCAGCAATTCATCAAGGGAGTTAAAAGTTCATTAGGATGTGAAATTTTATAATAGAAATTTAGTAAATCTGTGCTTTGAGTTGCGGTATAAGTGGTGAACATGTTTTAATAACATTGTTTTTCATTATTTCAAGAAATTTACAAAAAAAGTGATTTTATAATAGAAATTTGGTAAACCAATGCTTTGAGTTGCAGTACAAGTGGCGAACATACTTCAATAACATCAATAAAAAAATTGTTAAATAATTTAGACATAAATAAATATCTTCAAATTGACTTTTTTCCAAATCAAACATTTTTCGACTACATGAATTTGGAAAAAATAAAAAAGTTGATATACTTGCGCTGAGTACGAAGATCAGAAACGAACCTTCGTCATGTTCGACACGCTGAGTGTGCAGTTTTCGAATTCTGAAATCGCAGTTTTCTTTCACACGTGAAAATCTCGTCGATTTCGAAATGTTTGCGCTTCAATTTGATTTCCGCGCCAAAAGTATCAAATTTTAACATATCATATTCACTTGTGTGAAATATAAACATTAAAATTTTGCACCTATATTTGCAGCGTGTGAAGTGTTTTAAACATTTTCCGGCGCTTTGTTTCCGTATCTTCTCATCCCCAATAGAGCGCCAATGTTTGATCATTCGTCTTGAGTGAACTTTGCACTTTATTCTTGGCCGTTCATCCACTTCCACTCACTGCGTCTGAAGCTTCGGGCTTCAAGGCTTTTCGGGTCCTCTAGCATTTCTAGCATGTCCCCAGCTCGTTTTTTCAGTGTCGGCGTCACTATAGTATATCAAGAGGATATATGTCTCGCAAAGGAAACGCCGATTTGGCAGAGAGTATATTGTTTTCGCTGCTTTATTTCCTTGTTGTTTTTTTTTATCCAGAGGCAACAAGTTATCTATATGCTGTAATTCATTCATCGGGTCAAAAACATATGTACTCGTAGATATTGTAGGCTTTGAAGTGTGTAATTGCAAAAGGGTCAAAATCCTTTTGATATTTTTGGCAATTGAAATAATTGTTTTCCCTTTTTTTAATTTCAGAATTAATCTCTTCAAATCGAAGAGAACTCCCTTGAAAAAAAAACCGCTCACGTACACACAACGAAATGCCAACGCTGAGCAGTCTGAAGAGTGCGCTGGGACATGCGGCGGCAGCGGCGGCGACCGCCTCCACGTCCGTCACGCTTCATATCAACGACGTCGTCCAGGTGGAAGTTGCCCAAGGTAAGCCCAGTAACACCAGCAGTTGTACATAAAGTAATTTCAATTCAATTAATTTGTACCTACTCTACAGTTTAACTCCCGGAACAACAATCTGCCACACATTTCACTTGCGTTATTATTGTTGATTGTTTGCAGCAATTTCAATTTCAATTATATCGCGCGCCTTCTCTTTCCCTCTCCGCGAACATTTCGGGCCAAAAATTAAAGCGGATAATGTTTGTTGTTTCAACAACTGGAGGTGCCATCATGCGGAATTTATAATTTGTTTACGAGGCGGGCGCGCGCAGCGGAGCCGCAAAAATTATTTTAATTCGCGCCGCAGCGGAGGTCCGCACGTGCGGAAAAAGTAATTAGGGATTACGATTTGCGTGGAATATGAATGTGTGTTTAGAAATAAAATTATGCGATTTGGCGCATCACGTAAAGTGAAACTTTTTACAACTGTGATTATTACACGTGCAGAATTAAAGTAATTTTAATAAAAATACGTTTAAGAGAATAATTTATGAATCAAAACATTGAAAATAGGTACATTAAGTATCAAGTGAGTAAACCTGAGTTTTAGTCACGAGATTTATTAAGAGCGAGGGTAGCTAGTGTTTAATCAATCTTGTGTTTAACAACGTTTAGCCATGTGAAGCTTACGCAATTTTTTTCCAAGTGTAGGTTTTTATTGTTGTGGCTAAAGGCCGTGTCTAAAGCCCGTGACTAAAATACGAAACCGTAGAAAAACTGTCGTTTTAAAGCTGGAAGCAAAAAATTCAATTCATAATAAAATTCTACAAGAATTGAATTTGAATCAAAGCAATATTTGATTATTTGTTATAAAATTTCAAGAAAATATTATTCAATAACGATTATATTGGCGATGTATTATTTTTACGTTTCCGCCTGTGTTCCATATTGAAGGCGGTGGACGAGCATGAAAAAGTACCTTGGGAAAATTTAATAAAATATGAGCGTTTGATGGACTCCGCTGATACACTCTGCTCGACCGAAAACCGCTGCGGAAACAGCTTTTTTCTCTTCCACATAACTTTTCCTACTCCACATCGCCTCCTAGGTATCATTTATAATATATATGAACCGCATAACCGAAAATACGCCGCGCACATCGGCTACAAATTCATATCGATGTATATCGAAGTTTGAGTGTACGGGCAGCAAACAGGAAACTAAGAAACGATCGTTTCTGTTTCGTACATCTTTTTATATTTTGTATCCTACACAAGAGAAATGCATTGTTTATGATGCAACATGGATGCTTTTAAAATTTTGTTTTATTAATTTTTTAAATATTAAAATTTTTGGAGTAAAAAATTTAAAATTATCATTTTGTAGCTGACCCCATTCTGAAAGTGAATATAAAAAGATGCATTGTTATCTCTCACACAAAAGATGCTACAAAATGTAATGTAACACCTTTTCACATTTTTCTCACGAAACATATATTATGCGCAATGACGCGCATTTGTAACTGCGACACATCGCAGTTTTGCTATCGTCTGGAAAATTTTAATTAAACGCTACTTGCACTCGCTTCCGTACAGGCCGTAAAAAACATAGTGTTGAGAGTGTAAAGAAATATAAATCTCGCGCGTAAAAGTGCAAATAATGATGACGTCTCCTCATTTTTCAGATGACTTGCAGGAATTCCCGCCGTCGTCCTCGTGGGGTGACGCGGGTGTTGTGGACCTGGGCAATTCCTTGCGCATCTCGTCGCCGGACGACTTTCTCGGCTTGAATCTCTCGCTATTAAACTACACGCTCAACGGGACCGGCTACAACGAGACGGCGCAGGCCGACGACGGCGAGGCACTCGCGGACCTGATTCTCATGGGCGTCATCTCGGTGCTTCTCGGTCTCATGATACTCGTCACCGTAATCGGTAAGCATTAAATTGTTCAATTTTCAGGTGTCCTCTTTACGCCAACACATGAAACTTGATATTAGGCTATTTTTTCTTAAATAAAATTATTTTATACATATGCAACTCAAAATACATTTTTATGTATTATGTGTTGCCTACTGGTATAAAAATAGCTTAGTCATTTAATTGAAGCATTAAGAGACTGCTTGCGAATGTTGAGAAATTATCACTGCTGTTTTTTACGATTGCGAAAATCCCTAAAAGCCCAAAAACTTTCCGTCCCTACGGGGCACACTTGGAAACGTAATACCAAACAAGCGACCGTAATTAATGAGATTTAATATCAAAGCGTTTTTTGTCCGTATTTTATTTTCGTAAAAGAGTTACACAATCAACCCCAATTAAATTCCGTTTTTGTATCGACGGCGGCCGGCTTTCAATCTCAGACGGTTTGTGTGTCAGAAAGTTAGATTAGTACCGTATTAATTATTTAAAATACACGGAGCTAAGTTGCAAGACCGAAGTGCGGGCGAAACTCATCTCGGAGTTTAGCATTGAGCCGACGCCTTAATACCCCAACATATTTGGGGATGTTCCAGTGTTCGAATGGCACGGATTAGTCCTCGGTATTCGTTTGGTACCATGTTCTGGTAATTGCATACGACGCGCTAACATGCAAATTGAAATTTCCCGAATTGATTCTCGTCGTTTTGGCGAATCAATGCGCCATTGTTGAGATACACGATATAAAAAAAGCGTGCAATAGCAAGGAAATACTCGTAAAACTGCGTCGATACGATGGCAAAAAGAGAGCGTTAAATTACGACAAATTGCAGAGGGAACTTTCAACTGCGCGCTTAATTAATTAATCCGCAAAGTATTTTCGCCAATGTATTTTTATTCCGCTTCGAGCGCACGGATTAGTACCGGCGATAAATTAAAGTACCATGCTGAAATTATAAAGTAAATTGTGGTTTGTGCGATTCGTATGTTAAAATCTACTTTATCTTTACCTTTTTAAATACTATTTTCTTGATAATAATTTTTTTATTAATGCAATAATAAAACTACAGAAAGCAGATTTTTGACTGGGGATTATTTTAAATCTTGAAACAAAGTAGTGCTTCCGTGAAATTCGTACCTATAAAATATAATCTCATTACCGGTGAAATCAAGCCGCTGCGTATACACTGAAATATTCACGAGAAAAGGAGCGTGCCGTAAATCTTGGACCGTCCTTTCTGAATGTCTAATATAGCGGAGTACTGCTGCTCGCGAGAGTTGCGCTGTGCAATGATTCAGTAGCCGCAATCATATTCGTGATTTTACGCCCGTTTGCATTTTATACTTTTGTCCCCATTTAGCAGCGTTTACGTTTAGAGTTTAGAAGCAGGTTGGCAGTTGATGCGGTGTGCATTTATCGCACATGAGTATATCTAAAATTAGACTCATTCAGATGGAAAACATGAGAAAATCTTAGAATTTATATACCTACATACTGTAATAATTGGTAGGAATAATTAATATAGAGAAGGTTAATGTAAAGTATTAGGTTTTATCCTGCGAATTAACAATCAATAAGGGTTAAACCTGCAATTTGCGCCGAATACACTTTTAAGAAGATTTTCCCAAGTTTTTAGACACAAAAAGCGGAATTTTAAATACGCACAACCAAGGCCGTGACTAAAGTACTTTAATCACAGGTTTTAGTCACGAGCTTGCGCACTTCCCGTTTGTATACGATGCAGCATTAAGTAATTATTACTATTCCATTTGTTTGTTTAAGAATCTAGAAAAACAGATTTTTCTAGCAATTTTACTCTGAATAAACATCCAAAAAACGATTTTTCCTTAATAGTGTTTATGCAGTATGTTATCCCCCGGGAAGAATCTATTTCATCCAAATATGATTACCATTTTTATGATGTCCATCATATATAAATTACACTAACACTACCACTGACGCGTCCCTTGATAAGAACATCAATTTTACTGCACTATCCACCCGCCGGCGCGCAAATCACAATATCGGCTAAAGTGCATATTGCCAAGTTACGTAGGCGCTTTTCGCATCGACATCGCCTCATCCTGCTTACATCCGCAAATGTGAAGGCATCCCCAACGTCGACATATTCTTACACTAAGAAAATCTGCAACATGCACCATACAAAACATGCAAAACGCAGAGAAATCGTTTTCCCGTTTGCAGAAATGAAATTCACAGAAAACGATACCACGCTGCGAGATTGTAAGACGAGGCGCACAAACACGATTTTAAAAGAACAGCAGATTTTCAAAGAATCCTCCCAAACACGGCTTACAAATCAACCCAAAATGCGTTTGCAAGAGCCGAGAAGAGCGTATCGCGTATTCTTATCGAATGCTACAATAGTTTCTCGAAATCGAAGCGGAGTGAAAACTGAGAATGGGATGAAAGTGGGTGGCGTGCGCGTGGTGTTCAAAGCGTTTTGTCGTTGGTACAAGTTGGGATGTTGGACGTCGTACGGGTGGTTAACATCGATTGGATCGAAACCAATTCGCCGTGAAAACAGTATCAATGGTCCGAGCGAGGTATAAATCCATTTGCATCGGTTCGATTTGCTTGGAACGTTTCATTCTTCGGATTGAATCGAAACACACCACAAACACACGAATTTTATTTATTCTTTGCTGATATGTATCTAAAACAAAGACTGTTGCTCTTGACTGTGACCTAAATATAATGACAGGTAAAATATCATCGGAGCGTGTACACATGACACGCGCATTAGTCACATGACCAGAGATTAGTGATCAGTTCATTGAACAAAATGTTTTTGGAAAGTTACCGGCTTTATATATGTTTGTATGTTTACAGGAAACGTGTTTGTGATAGCCGCCATTTTGCTGGAGAGGAATCTCCAGAATGTCGCCAACTATCTGATCGTCTCGCTGGCCGTCGCCGATCTGATGGTCGCCTGCCTCGTGATGCCCCTGGGCGCCGTCTACGTGGTGAGTGCTGCCTCCTCGTGCATGCTGCGCAAACATCAATATTTATTTTCACTCGGTGCGTGCAAACAGGCGCGGATTTGAATCGCGGCTCGCGACGCCCGCGGGCTGCATTACAATGCAAACATGAACTCTTCACACATTCTAATGCGGTGAGCGCGCGCAAAACCCAAAAGCTGAAAGTCAAGTCGGGACGGAATCGAACATTTCCTTCATCCGATATGATAATCGAATATGCATTGCATACTCATTTTGATTTGAGCTTTTAGAGCAGGATAGGTTAGATGCTTGCGATGAAAATTCAAGTCAAAACGTTTGTTGACTCTGTCTGTCTGTCGATATAGCGCCTGTTCGTTGTGATGGATTGCCGTTGGTAATTGACTTATTATGTAAATAACTGCGCGAACGAGTCCCGCGTCAATCCAACCCTTCGGAGTCAGTCTCCCAGCCTCGCCATCGAAATCTTAGGGCGCGCAAGTTTCACGCGAACGCCCGCATCACCTCTTCGAGTTGATCTCGCGCTCACCAAATTACTTGTAATTTAGTTGGGCGTTGAGTGTGTGTAGTGTGCATGAGCGCAGCTTTTCCATCATCGGCGGCATGCGTCACTGTTTTCGATAACGTTAATCGCCGATTCACGCGCCACCAGCACGAAATTGTAACAAGCAGGTGTATTTTGGTGTTTGGCATGATGTAAATTGAATTTAGATAAATTCAATTTTGGAAAATAATAACATTTGACGTCATCGCACTGCTATTATAGATGATTTTGTTTTCTAACGCAAATATTTAAACAAAATAACAATACAAATTGTTTTTTGTCTGGGGCGGAAAAAGAAAAAAGACGCGTGTATGGTGCGACAATGTAAATAAAACGTTTTTGTATAGATTTCTCAGCCGGTTGGGAACTTTGGGCTGCGCGAACTTTTTCCCGTCCGTTTGCTGTTTGCGAACAACAACTATTTATCTTAGCATCTCGCTTTCTGCGCGTCCACTTTCCGATGCGTTCGTCCTGCCGCGCCTCGCCTGTCACCTAGATTCAGCAGCGCCGGCATTTATTGCTTTCCGTCCTGTTGCTGCCCCGCCATTCTTCCAATAAGTTAAATAACAAATCCGGAACGCATCGAGACCCCGAGACCTACGACCATCAGTTGCGTCGGATAACGACAGCTCACAGTTTTCCACGTTTTCGCCCTTTATGTGCGTGAGTGTAAATGTGTGCAATTGTCGTCCTGTCGTTTCTCGCCACCGCACACATTTGCCAAACAATCCAAACATCTGAACGTAAACGGTTTAGGGCTGAAAGTATCTCTGTCGTTGTTGATTTTTTTCCCGTCGGGCTCGAGTTACGCAAGCGTTACACACGCGAGTGATCGTGAATTGTTCGGGAAGTTTTTGCGCAGCGCTACGAAGACGGAAGAGATCGTCCAAGGCTGTGCGCGATTTTAAAAGTCCATCGAGCTAATGGAATTTACGAAAAGCGTGCGGGCACAGCACCGAGGTCGGAATGAAACACTCTATTCGTTGGCGGGGGAGCGAGCGGAACCGACTAACGGAAAGGGTCAAAACGACGCAACTTATTCGATGCGCCCCCAGCGTCGATATCTATTATTTTCCTTCACCTACTGAATTAAACAAGGCCCTTTTATGCCGCTCTCTGATCGCCGGCCTGGTAGTCTAAGAAAACTGCGACGAATATAAACGCAGAGTCATTATTCTTTTATTTTATTTTTTTCGTCAAGAGGATACTAAACAACACTATAACTTGTGTATTGTGCAAGATTTAAGAGAGATTTGATGCGTGAATGAGGAATTTTTTTATACTTGGTCTCAAGAAAAAACGTAATAATTTTATTTTTGGGATAAAGTAGATTTTTAAAGCAAAAATTTACATATTGTTACTTTTTTCAACTGCAAATGAAAATCATGAATAAGATTTTAGATTTAAATGTTTTCTTTTGTTTGCGGTTGGCCTTTGTAACGCGAAATTTGTAAATTAAACAAGATTTGGGCGCACAGCGGAAGAAAACTTTTAAATTGAATGAATGAAAAGCGGGATGCAAAACGAGAAAAGCTTTGTTGTCAACGACACCGCGCACGCCAAGACTCGATTTAAATGCGCGAATAAATTGCATTTCTTCGATTGTTTCTTATTATTGTTTTATTAATTCAAACCAAGTGCAAAAAACATCTTTTAAGGAAAGTAAACTAATGAAATTTTTATGCATCAAATTGGCGTATCATGTCTTAATCCTTTCAGGTTAATAAATATTAATGTCGAGCACGCCGGCGTTCATTTAATATGTAAAAAAACGCGGAACGTGGAACTTAAACTTTGCCAAACTTAATTCTCTCGGCGCGCCGGAATTCGGCAGATGAAAATTTAAAAAAGAGGTCACTTTGAATATGATGAATTTATTACCTAATACTACATAAGCAGCGAATGATTAATTTGGTCTCGGGCGAGCAGAGCGCCGCAGAGCTTAATATTCATAATTAAAAATTTTTGGAAATTAATCAGTGAAATGTCGTAGGTATGGATATTTTTTCTCGTGTTTCACTTTGTGAAACTTTACAAGATTACACAGAAACTTTACGGAATAATCCGAAAACTTTAAGTAATTTTTCAAACTTTCGGCTTTCGGAATTAATTTACTTCGTTTTGAAACAATAATACGCGTCGGTAAATTTCGCATCTTGTTTTAAGATATTCACTCAAGTGATGGGGACAAGCGTGACAATGAGGGGGATTACGAAAGGCTTAAGTGTCTAATTATTTTTTTTGCGCTGCACATTATCGCTGTCCTTTGCGCTCCAATTTGCAGCCAAAAATTACTTAAAAAACAGGCGTAATTATTTCGGCATTAAAAGCTTTAAGTGCTCTTCGGGTGATAGCCTTAAAGCAATTAAAGCGTTTTCTCTTTCGGGTCGCCTAACTCGTTCGAAAACGAGGTGCTGTCGGTGTTTTCTTTTGTCGCTTGTAATTGGCGTTTAATGAACCGCTCCAACGTTGATAATTGCGGTATATTGCGGCTGGAAAAATTAATATTTTAGCAACAAATGAATTATAAAAATGGAAAATGAAAAATGTGCATATTTAGTTGCATACATTAAATATTAACAAGAAAAAATCTTTTATTTGTATTTTATAATATTCTAGTTTTTATTCTGAACTTTTTCAGTCTAAATTTTTATAAAACAAAAGCCTAATTAATTAATTTCTTGTTTCATAGAACAATTATATACCGAATACGCTAGTAAGATTCCGAATTATATTTTAGAAACCCGAGAAATACTAAAATTGCTTCATACAAACTTTCATCTTTTATTTTACGCCCTTTAAGATAAATTTTTACAACAAAAAGTTGTCTATTTGAATTACCTCGACTAAAACAATCTCTATACCAAAATTTATCAACATTGGTTCAGTGGTTTTCACGGGAAAGCGAAACAAACAAACAAATTTTCTTTTATAATATTAGCTGTATAATATACATTAATATATGAATCACAATTAGTTTGATTAAAAATATACATTAAATTTCTGGCATATAATGAACATGAAGCTGCATATTTCAACTTATGCATGCTGGGAGTGTTTTGCTCAGCAAGTAATTCATTGTAAGTGACGTTTCGACAAAAACGCCACTGAATATTCATCACCCAGCGTTCGTCGCATTTGAGTGCATTTGTAATTACATAATTGCCTAGCATGACAATTCTACAATACGACAAATGTGGCTTTATCGTAACAAGTTGACATTTATTTATGTTTGCAAAAACGTGGGCGTCTTTTTTTATTTAACCGAATTTACACCAACGCACAGCATAGTATATTACATAATTAAATTTGATATTTATATGTAAGTATATGTAGAAGCTTGGAACCACTTTGCTTAAAACACCCACTCAAAATTTCAGGTGTAAAATGTATTTTTGGTGGCGTGGCGCTCTTTCATGTCGGAATAGAAGTTTATTAACTCATCGCGCAGAAACTTCATTACGAAGTTATTCACAACTAGAGTTATAAATTATGCGACGTTGTCTACAATTAAAGTTTATTACTTTATTATTATGTTGAATTGTGAAGCAAAATAAGTTTTAATTAAGTTTTATGTTTATGCGTGTGTTTTCCTAAAAAGAAAACGTTTTCCTTTGAGACAAATTGAAAGCAAAAAAAAAGCAGCGCTCTCACTTGAATGCTTTTAATTGAATACACTTTAGCTTGTAGTAACAACACTGAGTGTATTCATAGCGTTTTTATGCATACAAATGTTGTTAAAAAATTCAATAAAAAATACAAACACATACGAGTATTATCAAAGAGATATGCAAATGTATGTGACTGTGTCGTGGTGGAGGTGCCGGGTGTTATTTTCATGCGTTGTCCGGCATCTTAGTCTTGGGCATCCGGTCGTTTTTTTTCCAGGCGTGTATTGCTCGAGTTCAAGTACATTTTTTGTTATGTCCGCATTACATTACATTCTTTTTGTGCTACACGTCCGGATTTACATTTTAATTTAATTTTTCCATTCGCTGAGCCTCTCGCAGCCACCGGAATAATTTCACCATGCCTCTCAAAGCATCATTCTGCCTCGAAGAGCGGTGTTTACGCGTATGTTTCGTGAAACGTAATTATGACAGTAATGAGATGCCAACTCAAGATTTCTTTGTTTCGAAATTATTTCATTATCGCATTTGCATTGGAAATTCTATTTTAAGAAATTTAAACGTATTTATTCTTATTATTTCGTTTAGAAAATAAGACAGTGTTTAAATATAAAATATAACTTTCTAGGAATTTAAATTTCCTAACTTTTCAAAACAAATTCATTTATTTGACGATAGCATTATGTTGCAAAACCCGTCTTAGATTTGTAATATAAAAATTAATCGCAAAATCTGTTGGTACGCGCATAATTCAACAACGCCTAGAGCAATTTAGCCAATTCTTTTTTTAAATATATGTTAAAGTCTAAGGATGGTTTTTACGGTGAGGAAAATTCAAATAATTGCCGAGAAAACCCTAAAGACAGCCCTTTTTTATCGTATTAAAGTTGGCATTGAGATTCATCATAGTTATAGTTACATAGTTGAATCCGAGATGGCGCGCTGAAGTGCATTATTATCAATTCTATATATAATTAATTTCTTTAAAATAAAATTGCAATTCTTATTGACAGAATTGTGAGATACAATGCCTCGAACAAGAGAGTAAAAACGAATTACATTTTTATTAAATACTACCGGGACGAAGTCGCAGGCAGAAGCTAATTTTATTATAAAAATTTGTAAAATATGAAAATTTCACCATGTAAACGTCGCTACTATTTAAATTTTAAGAGATAGATCAGTTTATGGTTATAAAGAAGAAATACGATAGTGTACAGTCAAGGTCAAACAATTTCCGAAAATAACCTCGTCGAACATTGTGCCGTCAGGCGAAAGGAGACCGTATAGATAACCAATTAGGTGTCGGTGTCTATCGCGTTCATCCCGGTTAAGCCGAGCATAAACAGTACACCCAGAGCGCGTCTTAAAGTGGGCTAATGCGTTGCCTCGAACTGGGTCGGCGCTGGGTGCTGTGTTTATCCGCGTCGGCCATTCAGCTATAAGACAAACACCACATCGAGAGGAAACTCCGCGCCGGTTAAATTTGATGTTGATTTTGGCAGGAAAACGTATGCACTACAACTACACCTAGACTAGAAACTACATAACTTTTAATATGAAAACTAAAAACAACTGCAAATAGGAAAAGTTCTAACTTATAACATGCTTGCCGTGCTTTCGTTTTCTTTGTTGGCAGATATATAACTACGCAGTTTTTTTCCTTTCTCAATTAGAATGTAGAATGGAAGCACGTCGCGTTGTACTGGAGTGGAAAAGTTGACATTAGAAATATGCAAATTTAGTTTTTACTGCAATTTTTGCTGGCGTGGCGACACTCTCTCGTGTTGTTTGAATTATCAAGAAATGCAAATGATGTCAATGCGGAACGGGGACTAGAGATAAGTAAAGCAAAAAAGTTGGGCAGTAGCATCCGGGTTTCTACAGGTTTTGGGTTTTTATTTGGGTTAAATTATATTCTTTTTAAATCACTTTTGTTCGTTGTAGGTAAGAAAAAATAATAAAATAATAAAACTTGATCATTGTTAGAGCGTCCGCATTGTGTATTGTAACTAATTTTGTTTGTTTACGTTTGTTTGTTCAGCTTTCAAGCAAAAACCATTGAACGAATTTTGATAAATTTTGGTACTTTGATATTTCTGATCCAGGAAAAGCAAATAGGATAGTTTTTATTGTAAAAATACTAAAACTAAACTAAAAGGGTTAAAATAAGGGAGGAAAGTTTTGGTTGTTAAAATTAATAATTTTAATTAATTTTAGATAATTTTACCGAGTAAATAAGTCGATAATTAGTTACTTTTATTAACATTCACGCGGAAAAACATTTTTTTAATACCATTTGACCACGACTCTTCTTTCGCTGTTGCCCCAGGTGAAATATTACCACAGTTAGGTAGGTTTTACGTGCCGGGAATAATTTGGTGGTTGTTTGAATCATGCTGTTGCCACATTCGCCGGTCGTAACTTTTTCCAACCCTATTCCAAAAGGCAACACTACAATTTTCACCAAATCCGGATGTTATTTGCTCTCCATAAACCCAACTCTGAATAGTTACTTAGTTACGCACTTCCCCTAACAGATTTTTTATTTAAGAATGTGGTTAAGAAAATATGTTAAATATTTAAAAATAATATTGAAACCACAAAAATGTTTCCATCCATCTTTAAAGCAAATAGTCCAGGAGATATTTGTGTTATTACAGTTGTGGGCTACTACAATTGATCCCAGTTTTTCCGAAATTCTCCAGTTTGCTGGTTCCAACTGTAATCGCACGTAAATACTGGACTAAAAGCGCAAGCCTGCCAGCGCGCCCAAAATTCGACTATTTATTGTTTCAATAAATCACGCGGCACCCTTTTACGCTCACTTTCCCATTTCCGGCCATGGCAAATAACGCAAAACCACCCGCCTCCCATAAGCGAATATCTTCTTTGTGGCGGCACAATAGTCATCGTCGTCATGTCACGAAATGGCTAATCAAGGATATGAGGCAATTAACAGCAACGAGTTTAACAATTACGGTTGAAATTCACTCCCAGCTCACAACGTTTGATGTGTATAATTAACCGCCGGCGAAGTTGCTAAGTTTAACGATCCGATTCGTTTCCAGATAAGCAATAATTGGATAATGGGCCCCGAAGTCTGCGACATGTGGACAACCATCGATGTGATGTGCTGCACGGCGTCCATCTTGCATCTGGTCGCCATTGCTATGGACAGGTAAGTGGTGCATAAAAGATGCACACATAATATAATCTATTATGTGTTGTGTTGTGTGGTGAAAGCCTGTAAAATATGCACGAGATAAATTTGAATTATTTTATTTTTTTACGTTTTGATACCTACGCTGAGGGCGTGCGGGAATTCAGTGTTGCGCTTCGGTAATGGTTTCCTCGATGTTTGCGGCCGCACTAATGCACGCATTATAACCGCACTCTTTATTATAACGAAGCATCATCGCTTATGGCATCACCTCTCTGACGCAGTGTGTCGGAGCATAATCAATACACATTCTTGTTGTATACCCAGGAACGCCACAGGCGTCACCGATGCTACCACCTGAATTCATATCTATCTCCACCATAAATCTTTCGGATGCATTTTTTTCCCAGTGTCATCATGATCATCGATTTTTAGGTTATGCGCTGTTGTCATATACCGCACATTACATAACCTATTTTTTGTTGGAGTTTATATCGGAACACTATGTATTATTTGACGCTGGGCTTTATGAAGCCGATCTATAATATACATTGATTTAATGGGAGTTCCGGGTCTGATGTACACGTTTCGCCGCCATGCACTGTTTGTCAAGAGAGTGCACTCGGCGCGCTCGAGTTTCGGCTTCAAGCGCACTTAACTACAGCGCTGTGACGATACTCTAACCACCAGGACAAACACCATCGTGGTGGTCTTACAAACGTTCGCAAGTCAGTGGAGAGAATTTTACCCGTCGTCTCTCGGATTGTTTACGCAAGAAGTTTAATCATTTTCATTCTAAATTATTAACTCAAGCCGAAGTTCTTTTCCTTCGTGGTCACGGCCCACACCGCCGGGTCGAGATGGAAATATTAAAGCAGCGTACAATTGCATCCATTAAAATTTTATTTCGAGTGCGGTTTGTGCGAGCGCACGTACATTTGTTGCACGGCTCCCCGCTTCCAATTTGTTATCTGCGTGCATCCGCTGCACTAAAAGCATTTAAATTGCTTCTGGGTTTTTTTTTTGCAACTTTTGGACGCGCTACGAAAACATTGGGTTTTGCTGGATGTTTGGCTTTGCTGTTTCTATCAAACTGGAGGATTTAGTCTGAAATATTGATGTTTTTTGTGTTTGTACAGATATTGGGCTGTCACAAACGTGGTATATTCAAGAGACTCGAACCGGATCATCATTATGATTGTGATGATCTGGAGCGTGGCGCTGGTCGTCTCCCTGGCGCCACAGATTCCTCAGTTTGGTTGGAAGGACCCCGATTACCTGAACCGCATCAACGTCAAGAAACAGTGTCTGGTTAGTCAGGACGTAGGATATCAGATATTTGCAACTTCTTCAACGTTTTATGTCCCTTTATTGGTCATATTTATTCTCTACTGGAAGATTTTCCAAACAGCGCGTAAACGTATCCGGAAACGACGTGAAATGCGAAATCACAATATGGAGAAACCAAGCGATGCAGGTAGAAGCAACAATAATGCTCGTAACTTCCTCACAAAACGCCGTTTCCTACGAATGAAGAAATCAGCGAAAAAGTCGACGGCCGCTGAAGCCTTAGTATCGTCACTTGTGATGATGGAAGGCCAGTCGACGACAACGATGGACGTTGTGATGGAGGAAGCCGAGCAACAACAACCGCAACAGGCGAATGGCAACCACGCCGAGGAAACAACAGCGTTTACTATTACCAAACCCGGAAAACTGGATAACATGGTTGTGTCGAACAATGTAAGTCCGGAGAAGACGTCCACGGGGACGACGAACAACGGCTCAGCGAGTCATCAGAGTCACATCAGTGACATTAGTCGTGTAGAGGCTGCTTGCCCAGCGGAGAAACTGCTACCACCAGTGAAAAAAGACAAAAAGGAAACACTCGAAGCAAAACGGGAGCGTAAAGCGGCGAAAACACTGGCGATCATCACCGGCGCATTCGTCATGTGCTGGTTGCCCTTCTTCATACTCGCACTGTTGATGCCCCTGTGCGGCGAGCAGTGCTCGATATCACCCTACGTGATATCCTTTTCACTATGGCTGGGCTACTTCAACTCGACGCTCAATCCAGTCATCTACACCATATTCAATCCGGAATTCCGGCAGGCTTTCAAACGAATACTGTGCGGTCAGCACGTCGGGCGGCGAGGCCGCGGCGGTGGCGGAGGCGGTCGCGGTCAAAATTTCAGATCGGCTAAAGTCGGCTAGGCGAAAGTGCGTCTCTACCCAACTCACTCCATGATGAACGCTCAATATGCGCTTGTGCGAGACATTCCAGTCTAACCAATTTCGTCCTCAATTACAAATATAATTCGCTCGTGTAAATAGTTAGTGACTGTTCAAACTAACATAGACATAAGTACGTGTAACAGAATAATGCATATACATATATATTTTCGTTATTGTAAGAAAATGGTGTCCAAAACATGGGTATAGATATATTAGGTTTGGTTGATATTTTACACGTTCCTGATGAAACGCTACAAATGTCTTTCGGATAGTGTAAATACATATTAAATAAGATAGGTTATAGTAGTTGATAAGTTAGGTTATAAACTTGCAAAAGAACCGCAATGAGGTAGAAAACAAACAAAAAGCAAAAACTTAACTAGTGCGTTAATTTTCCGAACGCTCGCCACATTAACAGTTAATTTCGCAACATGCAGCGATTTTGCTAGTAGCAACAAACCGTGCATCTCTTTTATCATGGTGATGATGATAATAAAGCTGTATAAAACCGACGCCGCGGACGTAATTTATCAACGCAGTCAGCAACAAAAAGTATTGCACAATACGGGACTCTCTAGTCTCTCTAGTACATTCCGTAAAATTTCATTTTTAGCTTGAGACGCGATGACATATGACGTTATCCTCGACGCGCTCAACACTTCTCCAAGAGTCCGCATCTCGTTCGGCTCATATATTCGCGCGCACGTCTCGCGGAACATAAATAAAACGCTAAAAAAGCGCGCGCAAAAAGAAACGCGCGTTGATGAGACAACAGTGGCGGGCTTTAAGTAGACATTGATTGATAAAGTACACCATCAAAATTTAGATTATCGAGTGATATTTTGTGTTTTATTATTTATTATGCTCATCATGTACATGCGTTGCAAAAACGTTGTTTTTTTATTGCTGCTCGTTTTAAAATTCATCAAAAAATATAATAACAAAGAGTAATAACTTGAAGTTGAACTCAGGAAAAAGTTAACCTTTTAAATTTCAACGGTAGGGACATAAAACAAGCTGTAAAAGTATTGAAAAGTGTTAGATAAGTTTTTAGTTAGTGGAAATTTAATATTTTTTATTGCTTTTTAATATTTGAGTATTGAAGGTATTGGTAAACACCATAATATTTGTTCAGTAAATGTGTACAGTATGAGGCATTAACACTACATATTTTAAGCAATGATTTGCGCATATATTTTGTCATAATTATCATTTTTAGTTTATTGACGTTTTAGATATGAATATTTTATTTAATGTTTACACGCAATCTTCTTTGTCATTTTTTGTCCACCAGTGTTTTAAACTAATGTTATTAATCTTACGTTAAATATGAATATTCAAATGAAATGCAACGAGTTGATGCGATTACAACCAGCTTGTTCAATGACCTGAAACACCAACGTTTTTGTTACAAATTTATGCTGGTGGACAAAAAAATAACTCAAAAATGTCTTGGTCGGTACACATTGAAAAACAAATAATCTAGATAGCAATCGATGAATTTAATTTCGTTCTTGAATGTGATAATATACGTAAATCTTAAGCATCCATTAATCGAACGTGAAATCAACGTAAATATACCTAAATCAAAAGAGATAGTAAATATTATGAATTCAAAACTCTTCAAAATCTCCCAAGTTTTACTAAACTAAACGTATCGCCGTCTATTCGTACGCTTTCCACATTCAAACATTTATATTATAAGAAACTTCGCGAAATGTATAGCTTAATATTACTGCTTGAATTCTGCCTGTATGTTCACTAACAAATCGTTATTTAAAATATTGTGATAATAATAAGTGTTAGGCGGGGAAAGTGAACTGTTTTTATATTAAAAACAACTATGATTAAGCATAAAACAAGAGTGCAACTGCGTTGTCATGAAAAGTCATAGTCATCGTAAACACATTTCATCAATTCTCATCAAATTGATGACGATGACTATTCATCTCACAATTTGGCTGTTAATCTTGGAACATATGCACGATAATCATACCCAATATTAATTGAGCCTAGATATTGGTGTATGGTGTTCGAGCATTGCCGCAATGTAACATATAACCTAAAAGACACACCTAACCTAATTTATATAACCAAACACTCAACACAATATACAATACACAATGAATTTTAGCGAGATAAGCAAAGCGAATCGCAAGGTGCGAACCAAATGTAAATAAAATTGATTAAATATTAATCAAGTCTATAATAATAATTAAACCGATGATTCTATTGTACAATATAATATGCATAGTAAATTGATGTGTGTTATAATTAATTAATTCGGTTGGTTTGCGTTTGTAAAAATGTACACAATGAACAGAACTCTGTAAATACTGGCTGAGTATTATATATGAATTTGTTTGTGAATTTGAATAACGTATATTTGTACATAATGTTATTGAACATTGCCCAAAATATTTGTTAAGTATACTTGAAATAAAATCTATCAAGTCAAAAATACTATATGTACGTGAGGGGCAAACAAAATATAGATATCGAAAGCCGATCAAATATTTGAACGAGCAAATGTTATCAGGCTGGTTATTCGATGTGTGTACAGATGTAAATAAAAATGACCGAGCGTAATGTTACCACAGATATATCAAAGTATCTCTAATAATAATTAATAATATGATAATATAGTCGGTGTGTTTGTTCCAACACGAGCCACAGGATGACTAAATGGATTCATAGCTTTAATAAAACTGAATAAATGTTTAAGCCAGCTTTGACATTACAACTTAACCTTTAAAAATGTTTTGAGTTTATAATTGAGGTTATGACATGAAAAGTTTTATTGTTATTATCAAACATATGAAATCTAGACTATAAAAAATGATCCTCTCGTTTTGTTGTTAACAATAATGATAAATTTAAATTAATATTGAACTCGTATTGTGATATACAAGGTGTATAAAGATTATACATGCAAACCCACAACCAAAATTCAAAAACAGGAAGAGTAAACACGATATTCGCCCCTCAGATTTTCACCTAAATGTTACTTAACGCTACAACTCTAGAGATAATAAAATTGTGAACTAATAAACCTAGCGATTCTCATTGTTGTGTTTAGATGCATAATTATGATGTATGTGCTGTATCTCTCTATTAATCGGATCCTGAATCGAGCGGACGAGTTACGAATCGAATCAAATCGAAAGTAATCAATGTGAATTATGTAAAATATATAAACTAAACAGCGGTGTATTGAAAATGCAGATATATAAAATAAGAGTTTGGAAAACACACACACACAAATCTTATGCTAATTGTGAAAGATACTTGCATTTGATTAACAAATACTATTTACTATTTATTATTACAATAAATGATAATATGTTATGAACAGATTGTGTAATTTACTCATTGGCACAAGTGACGTGCCCTTGAATTACACTCAATTTCGTAGATTAGATCACATGTGTGTTGAGCGTTTGGAATTTTGTAGCCACTTGTTTAGTTTGCGTTTATCTGCTGGCAACCTTGAAAACTAATAACGGTGCATCGATCGCCCACTTGGACTTGACCGTCGCCCGTCGATGATGAATGACCGCATTCGAAAACATGCCGTGTCACTGCCGTTTTTTGATGCCGTTCGCGTGCGACACGTGCGATGGAGAGCCCAGGAGTGATTTGCACGCGTACAAGATGGCCGCGCAGGTTGCAAGCGTGACAACGACGAGCAGAAGGGCCACGTCGATCATTTCGTACTCGTACCATTTAAGATCCATGGCCTTGGAGCGAAAGTGATGAGCGCCCTTGTGTTTGATTACGTGCTCTACCCAGTAGATGGCTTCTTTCAGCGGATGTACGAGTCGATCGTGCATCATTGCCGACCGCCATTTTACTGTTTCCGTATAGCTGAAATTATTTACGTTATACCAACAGGAGACGATAAAAGTAGTATTATTAGTATTACCTGGAGTTATTGATGAGTTGATCTAGAGCTTGGAAGAGATTCTCTTCGTTGAGTTGTTTGTAAGGCACTGTCAGAGCATAGCCTCTGCTCACAGCTAAATTTATGTTCATTTTTTGATCGGCGTAGATTGGAATACCAAGAATGGGTTTCCCCAAACTAACAGCTTCAATGGTGCTTAACAGTCCGCCGTGTGAGATGAAAGCCTTTGTATTGGGATGTGCTAGAATAGCTTGCTGTGGAAACCACTTTCCTAGGATTACATTGTCTGGTTTGCCCTCGATGGTGTCCTCCTCCCACTTCCAGAAGACAGTCTGATTGATTCTTCCCAACGCACGTAGGATTGCTTTCTTTTTCTCCTCAGGTAGTAATGACACTTTCAGATTAGATCCCATGCCGAAGAACACAACACCATTCTTGGCTTCATCTATAATTTTCTTCATGTCTTTCGGTAACTCGCCAGCTTTGACGTGGAAACCACCAATTTCAATCATATTAGGCACATGAGGTACAGGATCATTGATGCTTACATGAGAATTTACCAGAATGAAACCATCACGTTTGTATAACAAATCATACACATGAGGTGCATCCGGAAATGCTTTGTGTAATAGTTCATTATGGTAGGGGAAGGAAATAAAATGGCGGTAGGCTTCTTCGGCGACCATGAGAAACCAATTGTGAAGTCGATCAGTGAAATCCATGCGTCCACTGTAGTCAAAGAAGATATTGGGTACGTGGGATACGGGTGCTGGGTTGGCTACTAAATGGTTAACCCAGATTGAAGAGACTAACGTGCTGAAATATATCAAAGGCGCGTCCAACTTGTAAGCAATCCCAGTAAGACTCTCGTCGTAGAATTGGTCCATTATAACCACATCAAAGTGGCCTTTTTTAGTTTTTACTAAATCCAAGATTGGTTGGTATGTCAGTACGTATTCTGAAATAACATATCCCAATTGGTAACACAGATGGATTTGTTGAATGGGCCACATTGATTCCATATCAAAGAAAACAGTTTTCTTCTCTAAAAATAATTTAAAAAAAAAATATGCATCAGTGCATATAATGTTAATACACTCAAGGTTACCTTGGACAATTTTAGCTAGGTTTTCTATGTACAATTGTTTATAATTCTCAGCAGTTTTCTCCTGTTTATAAGGCGCGATCATGGTAACTTGATGCCCTTTTTCAGCGAGTCCTTCTGCTAACCGATGCGCCAACGTATAGTGACTATACGAAGGCATCGGAAAGAAAACTAATATGTTTGACGCGTTTGTTGTGTGGATTGCACATAGCGCTAAAGCAATAATGCTGATACACGCGGACACGACTGGACTAGACGACATTTCACCGAATAATCACAATAAAATTGACCATCGCAGTATTTATATGTGACGGATGCTGTACTAGTACATATATTGCATTGCGCGGTTGTTCATAAAACGATCCACACATTTTATAATAAAAACAAAAATTGTTTTTTATACACTGGTTTAATGGCAGGCAATTAATGGTCATCTGATTAGTACTTGCGTGATGTAATTTTCGTCGAAAATTGTTCATGTGTCATTTAGTAGGAGACGTTTATCAATATGTTAATAACATGATTTTGCGCCGAAAAATATATTATTATGTATTGAGATTTTGTACTTACCTAATTTTTCAAGGAGTCCTTTAATAACAATGTGATTAAATTTATTTGTTTCTATGGTATAAGGCGAAATAAAAGTCACATTATGTCCTTTATCTGAAAGTCCTTCCGCGAGGCGAAGTGCAAGAATTGTATGACTGTATGAATCGACGGGAAATAACATTAATATGTTTGATGCGTTTGAAACATGAAACGTCAATAGGAGAACAAATATTACATGTGCAGCCATTTTCCGATAGTTTTCAACTATGTCAAGTATTTATACGTTTTTTTTATCATGTATTTGTTGTAAACATAAATACAAACAATGAAATATTTTTGGCGTAAAATTACAGTTACATATTTTATAACAAGTTTGAACACAGGTAGGAAAGTAGGGTAAAATTACAAAAAAATGAATGATGTAACATTTGAATTGCTAAGTTGTTATTTATTAACATTTTCTACTACATAATTTCTATGTTTTTAAATTTCTATTCATGTTTGTTTAAATTTTTTTAATATTATTTTACATATAGTTATATACTATGAATGAAGTTATTTAAAATTGATTCTTGCATTCAGATTTATACTAGAATGCAATATTAATGTTTTAAAATGTAATAGGATTCATATTTCTGAAAGATATTAAAATGTTCCTTGCGAGGTTATTGTAGGCAACTCTGTATTCACCGAAGGTTTGGTAAGCTCTGTCATTGCCAGTGGCCATAAAAATGACCACAACGAGCTCGAAGGTAGCGCGCATAAACAACGCGATCTCACTATTTAGCAATTGTTTAAACGTTATTCCGATCGTGTTTACCTACGCGAGTGCGACATGTAAACATGGAGTTTATAACTTAGCGGGCGTTTTATAATTTATAAATAGATTTAGCTTCGTATCGACAAAACAAGCAAAATAACCTCAAATGTGCTTCACTATTAGTTTTCAAAAGAACATTCATCCAAATGAGAACGAAGAATTTTTTAATTGGCTTGCTAAGTTTAGTGGCGGTTAGCGTAGTGTTAATTATATTTGGTCAGCAGAAGCCGAAAGCAATACAGAACATCGTCTCGACGACGCATGAACAATTCAGGCATTTTAAGGTAAGAAATTCACAAATTACCAAAAAAACATGTTTAACATTTGTTTTGTTTTATTTATAGGTAACTTTGACAGAATCTGGCAGTAAGACATTGGCAGTAGATGAGAAGTACCTAAAGCTGTTGGGGTTGGCAGAGAAGAATACACCCATTTATCCACAAAATGTGTGGCATAACACTTCATTACCAGTTATAGTCACCTATGTGACTGAGGACAGGAGAGTCAAGCCATTGGATTGATAAACAATGTTGCAAGGATTTTGCCAAATAACACAATATTAATTTACAATATAGGATTAGGAAATCATGGACTCAGAACAGTAAGTTACAATCATTTTAATAAATAAATAATATTAAATTTTAAACAATTAAAATTTTAGTTGTTAAACTATTGCAACAGTAGCCACTGTCAAGTGATAACATTTGCCCTGAGTGATTATCCATCGCACGTCCAAGACGTGAATTTACACGCCTACAGACCGATAATAATTCAGGTAACTAGTTTTTTTTTGTTTACAAAAAGTGAAAGTTTATTATGGTTTTTGTTTTCGGTTTAGGATGCTTTACAACATACAGGAAGCGTGCTGTTTATGGAAGCTTCAAAGCGATTTCATCGGCACGTGACCGCTGAGGCGTTGATGGAGCTGCGCGACACGGTCACGAAAGGCACGGCGATTATCGCCTGGCCGATGGAATCGAAGAACGCCGTCTCGACGTTGACGCACAAGAAGATGTTCGACTACTTCCACACCGACACGGACAACTTCTTGTTCCTTCCGATGGTGTCGGCGGACGTGCTGCTCGTGGTGAACACGGGCGGCGTCCACGCCGATATCATGCTACCGTGGGTACAGTGCGCGCTGACACCCGACTGTATCGCCCCCATTGGCGCGCAGTCCGCCGGCTGCCGTTTTGACAAGAAGCCGCAGTATCGCTACTCTGGCTGCCACAGCTACGACACCTCGGCGCTGAACATCGTTCTCGGTATCAAGTTCAAGCTGGAGTACAGCAAGTATACTTATCAGTCGGAGGGTGTGTCGTTCGTGAGTGTGCCTCTGGAAATGGCGCAGCATGCGCTTATGGGGCTCGAGCTGAACACCACAACTGAAGGCGAGACGAAGCGGAGTTATTAATGATTTCAATTCCCAGTGCATCTAGGACCAAAAAAAGTTGTGATATCTCTTTTACGTTCAACCTGCGTTGCTCGTCTAACTTATTTATTTTTACTATACGCGCGTTTCTGTTCTTGTTTCTTTCGTAATGCATACGTTATTTTTACATTCATACGCATGATAAGGAAAAGACAATTTGTCATACAATATGTGCTCTGTGATCTATGTCGTATTGATATCCCGGATTCAATAAATTGCACAATGATTAAATAACATAAATACGGTGATTGGTATTGCTCTACGGGATTCGTGTTCACTACAACTAACATTTCTGGTGTTGCGTGCAGACAGCTTTATAAGGCGTGTTCTAATGTACTTTGTAAATGTTTGCTAGATGGCGCTAGGATGCACATTTTAACTAAAAGTTTTGGTGCACGAAGTGGCGTGATCTCGCGCGACCCCGCGTTTTATCTCTTATCTCAGTGCACAACGTGCAGATATAAACAAACAACTTGCACGCTGTGTTTACCTGTGTTGACTTTTGTGTATGTCCCAATCTTACTATCAATTTGCAATCGCGTGCCGGTCAGTTTTCGTAGCAGTTTGTAGCCGGACTCTTATTGCTCGCGCACGTTTATTGCAACTTATATTCAACGTGCTACATTTGATTAAATTTGGCAAAGTATAGTCTGCACGCATCGTACGTCGCGATTTACTGTGATCGTATTCCTGTGTTATGTTTGTAAAACTGAAGTGCTTTCTGTGCCGGAAAGAAGTGTTGTGGTGCATCAGCCGTCGGATGAATTTCGGCATCTAATCACAGTTATTTTGCACTCTATTTTGGAACTAGTAAGTAACATAAATCATTTATATAAGTATTTAATGGCATTACAAATATATTTAATGTTAATGCAAAGAACAAAAAACATGCGGCGCCTGATTAAGTGAATCGATTTCACACAAATTTCTTTTCTATTCACATCGTCCTCTGTGTGTATTGTACCGAAGATGCAATACGTGTATCTTCGGTACAATTTAGAATATTGAATTATTTAAGCGACGCGGGTAATCATTTCTAAAATTTTATATATTATAAACTATTATTTAACAATTTTACGACTTTTTATTATTTATAAGTTTATAGAGATATTTATACATACTCAAAAATTAATTTGATTATTTGAGTTAAAATTTGATTATACGATACTCTCTTTCAAGGAATGTCGTCAAGATTGTTTTTATGCAGTTTTTTAATACACCCTGTGAAACTGGAATTTTAGCGCTTATCTCTGTTTGCATCCGTAGCTACATGCGTGCGCGCTCCGGACGCATGCCGCAGGCGCACGTTTCTTTCACTCGAGTCTAGTTGATCGCTATTTCTACGTAGTTGAACAGACGCGGACTGTACGCATCAAACGCGTATCGCCATTTTAATTCGGCAACAATCCTTTTCGTTTGCTAGTTATATACGGGTGTTATATTGTGCTGGGTTAATTATGGTTCTTCGGTACAGGACCGATGAGACTGGGGTAAATTCTCCGGAGCCCGGCTGATCGCTCTTAAATCGCAAACACAAAAAAATCAGCATAAAATTAACGATTGCCGGGATCCGCGGTGGTTCTCGACGGCCCTGCCTACTTGTGACCAAAATTAGACGACCGGCACGGTTGGACACAATTAGGAGATATTCGCAATTCAAAAAAAAAGGCAAAAAATTGCACTTTTTGGTCTTTTTATCCCACGAAATTAAATTATTTTAAATTCTTATCCAATGCAGAATTTTCCAATTTTTCATAGCTTTCAATCCGTTGGTCGCTATCGCGTTTAGTTTGAAATATATGCACTATTATCGTTTATTGACTCGAATATGCCAAGAACGCCTCGTCTTCTGGGCACCGTATGAGGGTAGCGGTAGAAGTGACTCGTATTCAAGGCACCGTACATGGGCAGCGGTAGACGTGACTTGTGTTCCTGACACCGTATGAGGGTAGCGCTAGAAGTGACTCGTGTTCAGGGCACCGCACCAGGGCAGAGGTAGAAGTGACTCGTGTTCAGGGCACCGTACGTGGATGATTGTATAGCTGACTTCCATTTGCCCATTTTTTCTTATGAATTAAAATTTCATCTTTTATATATGGATTTTAATTAACTCATCTTATCGAAAATTTTCCGCAGATTAAGAATTTTAAATCTGTTCCTATCTATCTCTTTTAGTTTACGAGATATTCTGCAAATAAAATAAATCGTCAAAAATTGAAAAATTGCAATTTTCTAGTCAGTGTTTTTTAAACTTTTAATTCCATTAAATTAAATAATTTTCGTCTGATAGAGAATTTTCCAATCTTCAATAATCTACAATTTTCTGGCTGCTATCTCTTTTAGGTTGGAAGATATTCGCTGTCGAAAATCGTCGATAAAAACTATCAATTAATAATAATATCATAATAATTATAATAATATTATAATTAGATTCATTTATTTTGAATAAGTATATCCTATTGACTTATATATTTGAAGTTTTGAGGAGTTATTTGTAAAAATTGCNTGTAAAAATTGCTATTTGTTTAGATAGGGTGGTGCATGCGCACTCTCGTGTACGTGTGATACACGGACACGGCCACTTAGGTGCGTGACCACTCACTGATACATAGGCAATCGCTCACTGCCTCATATGTACGCCACACTTTTTGAAACGCTGGAGGTACAATAAAGTATCTCCAGACGGCGCAGCGATGCATATTTTAACTAAAAATATTCCTGCGAGTGAAAGTCAGCGTGCACAGTTGTGATACCGGCACTCATCTGTTCGCGCGACGAGTAATAAAACTGCGAATACTCGTGTTTCTCGTAGTATTCGATATATCGCCGGTTACGTATTGAGGCGACCCGAACCCTCCAAAAGACCTCCGTTGGGCACTCAGAATTGCAATCTGCGTTCGTTCGACAGTACGGCACTTCGGGTGCTGCTCAGAATAGCACCATAAGGCGTGTTCTAATGTACTTTGTAAATGTTTACTAGATGGCGCTTGGATGCACATTTTAACTAAAAATTTTGGTGCACGAAGTGGTGTGATCTCGCGCGACCCCGCGTTTTATCTCTTATCTCAGTGCACATCGTGCAGATATAAACAAACAACTTGCACGCTGTGTTTCTCTGGGTTGACTTTTGTGTATGTCCCAATCTTACTATCAATTTGCAATCTGCGTGCCGGTCAGTTTTCGTAGCAGTTTGTCGCCTGACTCTTATTGCTCGCGCACGTTTATTGAAACTTTTATTCAACGTGCTACATTTGATTTTATTAATAATTGGCAAAGTATAGTCTGCACGCACCGTACGTCGCGATTTACTGTGATCGTATTCTTGTGGTATATTTGTAAAACAGAAGTGCTTTCCGTGCCGGAAAGAAGTGTTGTGGTGCATCAGCCGTCGGATGAATTTCGGCATCTAATCACAGTTATTTTGCACTCTATTTTGGAACTAGTAAGTAACATAAATCATTTATTTAAGTATTTAATGGCATTGCAAATATATTTAATGTTAATGCAAATTACAAGAAATATGCAGCGCTTGACTAAGGTTGACCGGCTCGACTTCACACAAATCTCTTTACTATTCATATTGTCCTCGGTGTAAACTTGTTGCACCTTTTATACAATTTGAAATATTGAATTATTTAAGCGACGCTGGTAATCATTTCTAAAATTTTATATATTATAAACTATTATTTAACAATTTTACGACTTTTTATTATTTATAAGTTTATACAGATATTTATACATACTCAAAAATTAATTTGATTATTTGAGTTAAAATTTGATTATACGATACTCTCTTTCAAGGAATGTCGTCAAGATTGTTTTTATGCAGTTTTTTAATACACCCGGTGAAACTGGAATTTTAGCGCTTATCTCTGTTTGCATCCGTAGCTACATGCATGCGCGCTCCGGACGCATGCCGCAGGCGCACGTTTCTTTCACTCGAGTCTAGTTGATCGCTGTTTCTACGTAGTTGAACAGACGCGGACTGTACGGTGACTGTACGCATCAAACGCGTGTCGCCATTTTAATTCGGCAACAATCCTTTGCGTTTGCTAGTTACGAGTATATACGGGTGTTATATTGTGCTGGGTTAATTATGGTTCTTCGGTGCAGGACCGATGAGGCTAGGGTAAATTCCCCGGGGCCCGGCTGATCACCCTTAAATCGCAAACACAAAAAAATCAGCATAAAATTAACGATTGCCGGGATCCGCGGTGGCTCTCGACGGCCCTGCCTATCTGTGACTCAAATTAGAGGACCGACACGGTTGGAAACAATTAGGAGATA
Organism: Dalotia coriaria; assembly: GCF_025399875.1. Taxonomy (NCBI): domain Eukaryota; kingdom Metazoa; phylum Arthropoda; class Insecta; order Coleoptera; family Staphylinidae; genus Dalotia; species Dalotia coriaria. Next base: position 8,614,782 of record NW_027045451.1, read on the forward strand.
TTCGCAATTCAAAAAAGGGGCAAAAAAAGAAAAATTGCACTTTTAGTCACGTTTTTGGTCTTTTTATCCCACGAAATTAAATTATTTTAAATTCTTATCCAATGCAGAATTTTTCAATCTCTCATAATCTTCAATCCGTTGGTCGCTATCGCTTTTAGTTTGAAAGATGTGCACTATTATTGTTTATTGACTCGAATATGCCAAGAACGTTGACATTTCTTTCTTTATTTAGTTATATTGCAATTAATCGAAATTGTTGAGTTAAGTCTCATTCGGTTTACCGTAGCAGGTTGTCAATAGAAGTGCCTCGTGTTGTGGGCACCGTATGAGGGTAGCGGTAGAAGTGACTCGTATTCTAGGCACCGTACAAGGGCAGCGGTAGAAGTGACTCGTGTTCAGGGCACCGTACGTGAATGATTGTATAGCTGACTTCCATTAGCCCATTTTTTCTTATGAATTAAAATTTCATCTTTTATATATATGCATTTTAATTAACTCATCTTATCGAAAATTTTCCGCAGATTAAATATTTGAAATCTGTTCCTTTCTATCTCTTTTTGTTTAAGAGATATTCGCAATTAAAGTAAATCGTCAAAAATTGAAAAATTGCAATTTTAAGCTTTTTCAGTCACGTTTTTAAACATTTTATCCCATTAAATTAAATTATTTTTATTTTATTCTTTATTATTTTAATCTCCGTCTGATAGAGAATTTTCCAATCTTTCATAATCTACCATTTTCTGGCTGCTATCTATTTTAGTTTGGAAGATATTCGCTGTCGAAAATCGTCGATAATAACTATCAATTAATAATAATATCATAATAATTATAATAATATAATAATTAGATGCATTTATTTTGAATAAGTATATCCTATTAACTTCTATATTTGAAGTTTTGAGTTATTTGTAAAAATTGCTATTTGTTTAGATAGGGTGGTGCATGCGTACTCTCGTGGACGTGTGATACACGCACACGGCCACTCTCGTAGGTGCGTGACCACTCACTGATACATAGGCAATCGCTCACTGCCTCATATGTACGCCACACCTTTTGAAACGCTTTGTATTTTTTGGAGGTACAATAAAGTATCCTCAGACGGCGCAGCGATGCATACTTTAACTAAAAATATTCCTGCGAGTGAAAGTCAGCGTGCGCAGTTGTGCAGTTGGCACTCATCTGTTCGCGCGACGAGTAATAATACTGCGAATACTCGTGTTTCTCGTAGTATTCGATATATCGCGTTATATTTTTATTGAATTTAGTATTAATTATCGTATTTGGTAATTCGTTAAATATTTATAGCGTGTGTAATCTCCGGAATTCAGTATTTTGTGTGTTTATTATCTTACCGCGTGTGTTCGTGATCGGTTGACGTCGGACGCCGGCCGGCCATGTGTGATTGTAAATAAAATTGTAGTTAATTTCGGACTTGTGTGAATCATTATTGTCTTCAGCAGAACTTGTCGAGGCAATGTGCTACCTGGTAAGAATACTCATTTAAAAAAAACTTTGGGTTCCGCTGGAATTTAATTCTACATTGTCTGAAATTGTGTATCTAATGTCTTGTTTCTTCTTTATTTCAGTATCTACTCACATTTGATTTGCGGTGTTCGATACACAGGTAAGTAACATTTTTACTGTTTTCCTACAATTAGAAAATTGATATCTTAAACTTATTTTTGCGGAAATTTCTTTCAAGTACTCCGCAGAAAATTTGAAAATGGAAATTCAAACTTTTTATTGCGGATACCTCCATAAAATGTCGTTCTGAACATTTTATGATAGTAAAATTTTACTCTAGGACCCAAAGAGTTTCCCTAATTTGACCAAATGTGAATATACTTTTCAGCAGAAAACTTATAGATGAAATTTATAGGTTTTTCTACTGAAGTGCAATAAAATTTTGTGGAAAATCGCAATAAATAGTTGGAATTGTTTATTGTTTAAACATAAACCAAAATAGACTAGAAACAATACATGTTCGAATTAAATTTCACTTAAATGTTAAATATAAAATAGGCCAATCTTTGAGCATAAGAAGTCATAATTTCATGATTTTAATTTTAAAGTTTTATTAATTTTAATAATATAAATTTCGGTACTACTACTCGTATCTGTATCAGTCATACTAGCATGAAAACAAAAATTATAAAATAGAATTGCATTGTTTATTTTTGATTTATCGGCAAAACGTGGGCATTCCGGCACGAGAATTCCGTTTGTTTTGAACACAACTTTCAATTTCTTATCGCATTCCGCCGCGGGAATGCAACGCATGAGATTATCACAGTCTAGTTTACTTAAATTGCGCCTGGCTGCAATTGCAGTACAAGGTCGGTTCCGTCGACGCGCAGCCGACTTTGCGCATCTATTGCAATTCGCGCACAAGGTCGCGTGGCATCGACGCGCTGGCTTTGCGCATCTATTGCTCTTTTGCCTCGCCGGGTTTATGCAGCAGGCACGAGTCTTAGTGAACTATCGCATCCCTTTTGCGTGTGCAATACTACAGTTTCGGCAAGCGCTTACTGATGGATTCAATTCAGTTATGGGCCGGTCGCTGGAGTAATATCTAGACGTGAGTTTCAGCGACGCGTACGTTTGATCGGACTTCTATTTCTAAATCTCTGTGCATTTCGAATATGTTCGGTCATCAATCGATTTAGTTGTACATGCATCTGCAGTGTTATGTTAGTGATTAATGGTGCGTTTTATGTTCATAAAAGTTTTTTTTTGCTCGGTTTTGATGCGTTCATTTTTCAAAATTACAAGATTGCTGCGGTTTCTTTATTGTCGGTTACTGTGTGACTTTGTCGGTCAATCGGATACATATTCCTGCTAAGTGTGTTTTTCCGTCATTAGGAGATCCTTTCTGCTTAAGTAAGTAACTTATCTGACCATTTCGAATAAATGTTTGGTTTTCTCCGATGTGTGAAATGCTAATATTACTTTATTGTATCATAAAGTATACCAAAAGCAATATTTGCGATTTGATAGGCAATATTAAATTGTTTGTGACTGGTATTTCTTGGCGTAATATCAATTTTGTTGCATATTTGGTAAAATGTATTTTTAAATCAAAACCTGCCAATAGTAGATAAATGGTTGTGATGGCACTACGATGCACGTTTTAGCGTTAAATATTGCTTGTCGGTGGTAGTGAGTGCAATAGTGTCCGTGTGCGAGATCACGCGATTTCGCAATAAGAGATAAAAGTTTGTTTACCTGCAGATATCACATCCTGCAGTTTATATTGGCATCGTTTAATCGTAATCACTATAGTGTTGTTGAGTTTATCATTTGCGCGCGTTTATCGTCCGCCGGTTTGTGATCGCGCTGAAAGTGTATATTACAACTCACAATAGTTGCTAGGTAAATCAAATAAATATCGCCCCCATATTGACTATTACATCTTTTTTAGGGACGACCCATCGTGCTGGTGTAAATTTTAACAAAACTGCACATATGGTTTTTTCTCTCCGCTGTGTGAATATAATATTACAAAATAATATTGACGTGATAACGTCTTTAAAATCGTTTTAGTCGCGACATGTTCAGAAACTTGTGTCACGAGGCCTCACGAGGCCGATCGCTATAACGAGAGAGAGAGACGGACCGATCTCCCTGTCTCATCTCGAGCGCTGCCAGTCATTCCGTGAAACTTGTCACGCGGGAATCCACACGAGCGTAGGTAGCATAGTGTTCGGAGTGAGTGGACTGATCTTTCCGTCTCTCTAAGTACTCTAGCGGCATACAAACGAATGGAGATTTTCTCTCGTGCGGTTAAGTTTTCGTTGAATGTTTAACAAAAGTGAAAGAAAATGAAGTGCAAGTGAAGTAAAAGTACAACAATTGCAACAAAAACTTATATCACCAATAAGACGTTATCACGTAAACATCTCGATCGTAAACCTACTCTTGCATAAACAACCATTTTGTTTTTGTTTTAACTTATATTTTCTATTTACAGTACTTGCTGTGACTAGAGTCCGGATGAGTTCTGCATTGCTAAGTTTATAATTCAATTATATTTTCGTTTTAATTTCTGCGTCGTACATTAGTATTTTTAAGTAGTTCCTTTTCACGTTCCACCGCGTGTTGCAAAAGATACAAGAGAGTCGCGTGTTTCAATCTGCTTCTCTGAATCTCTTTGCTTCTTACGAGATATTCGCGAGATTAACAAAATGCAAAAAAATAGAAAACTGTCACTTTAGCACCTTTTAGACGCATTTTCGACCTTTTACCGGAAGGAAAATATAATTATTTTTATTTTATCCGATAGAGTAATTTTCAATCTTTTCATAATTAGTAATTCGTATTGCTATCTCTTTAGTTTAAGAGATTTTAATTATCAAAAATCGTCGAAAAGTATCAAGCACCCCCTTGGTACTTTTTCTTAAGAATTAAAATTTCATCTCTCTCAGATTTCCGCTTTATCTAGCCTATCTTATAGAGAATAGTCCGTAGATTAAGACGCTGTAATCGGATCCTAATTATCTCTTTTAGTTTACGAGATATTCGCGATTGAAAGCAATAATGTAACTGAACGAAGTACAATAA
>NW_027045451.1:8632177-8651051 GCF_025399875.1 Dalotia coriaria
TTGTTACGTACTTCGTTCAGTTGCATTGCTCAGGCGACAAACTGAATTTTGAAATTTGGCCGACTCCGCAGATTGCAAATTATTGGGTGAGATTGATACATACACAAATGCCAACACAGGTAAACACAGCGTGCAAGGATTGTTTGTTTATGTGTCTGCACGTTTGCGCACTGAGCTAAGAGATAAAGAGCGAGGTCGCGCGAGATCACGCCACTTTGTGCACAGAAACTTTTAGTTAAAATGTGCATCCTAGCGTCATCTAATCATTTAGAAAGTACAATAGTGTTCGCATGCGTTCGCACATTTATATTTTCATAAATATAGGCTTTTAACAACAATTTTTTTGTAAATTATCTTTCAATGATTAAATATATATCACACAGGATTAAAATAGCAGTTTTTAAATGACAGGTTTTCATAGGAAGTCAATTGTCGTTTGGAACCTAATTTTTCCTTAACGCTTTCTCCCACTTTCTTAAGCATATCTTCTAAATGAGTATCACACGCATGGTTCATAAAAACGTTGCAAATCTCTCTAATGAAGTATGAACCCAACTCGACATTTCGGTAAGATACGAAACCTAAAACACAAACCAAAATCAAAATATGTCTTAAATATTTTGAGATATTTTTTACTTGCCTGGCATAGTTGCATAAGCCAACAGCATGTCACCACAATTAAGGGGTCTCATTGGCTGGGCATCGTGCTCAACCAACTGGTCTTCACCCCGGCAACATTGAAATATAAATATTTTTGGTTTCCCGTATAAACTGGGGCAGTTGTCTTTCGAAAAATATGAAATTATATCGAAAATCGTAACTGTTTCGTTGTCAATACCGGTAATTTCCGTCTGTGCGTCCATGGTTCCCGTCCCATGGCTCATGATTGCAATAACACACATATCAACTTTATCCAGTCCGGGACTCTTTGCAAAACCTTCCAGACACACTTTCATTTCATTAGCTTTCAAATTGTTCTTTGTCTTTGGATCAAGATTTAAAGCTTTGAAAAGATTGAACAAATTTTTGCCATCGTATTCGGCACCACTTCGAGGTTTTGTTTTGAATTTGATGTTGTTGATGATCAAAGACTTACCCCGTCTAGGCCCGATTGTATTATACATAGGAATGCCGCCTTTAATTTCTTTAATTAATTGTGGCTTTTTCTTTATTCTAATGTCAATAATTGGTCTCACATCTAGATCGTATTGCATTCGGGGCGTTGCCCGGCTGGTTTCCAATGTTGGAGTTGACAAGGTCCTCAATCTTGATACCGGTGATGAATATTGTCCTAAAGGACCTCTAACAGCGGGGGTATATGATGGTATAGCTGGCCTTGAAGGTTGTGAATTAGTCGGGAAACCCGAAACCGTGCCTGAATGTCCAGCCCGCCATGTTGGATTGTCAAATTGAAACACTGAACCAATATTGCTTGCTGGTGAAATGGTATTACTAGCAAATCGTGGAGAAACTGATTGAACAGATCTTTGAACATCGCCTTGTAGTTGGGTCGATGCGAGAGAGCTAGAATAGCTACCAAATAATCATATTTACTAAATGAGTCACTCTATGTTTGCCAGACAAATGCTACGTTGTGCAATGTATTTACCTATGCTGCGTAGTTATCGTGCGCTGGAAACTAGTGGCAGTATTATTTTGAGAAAATCCATGATCAGTGTTGGTCACTTGGGTGCTCGTTTTCTTGCTTTGTTTGCTTTGTGCCTCCTTTTCCTCTTTGCTTTTCGAGGAGCCCATGACGGCAAACTGCTAAGGCAAATTTGCCAGCCTCTAAATTATTTATGAGCCTCCAGTTATCATGTCATAGATAAGTCATATCAATATTTTTATCTTTGAAGCATAATCAAAAGATAGCAGCAACACTCCAACCGTTAATACTGGTTTGAATTTCAAAATCATTACAAAGAATAGAATCTTTATTCATATTTAAACTGGATGTTTCAACTATATAAAAGATAGCAACAAAAATTGTATGTGATAGGTATCAGTTACCGGAAAATGAAAAATGTCCTAAATTTATCAGTAGTAAATTTAAATTGATTTAGGCACTTTTTCATTGTAATATAAAAAAAACAATTACTTTGGATTTAAATAACAATTCTGAAACGATTTGTTCTCATACGATGTGTGCTGCTGAATAGTTCTATTTTTAAGATTATTTTCTATTATTTTAAACATATCTTCTAGATGCAAGTCGCAAGCATGCCTCATAAAAACATTACATATCTCCCGAATGTAATATGAACCCAACTCCAAATTTCTACCAGACGGAAATCCTACAAAAGTAAGCAGTGTTAGTTTTTATTCTTAATTTCTGGATGCATTGTATCACCAGGCATAGTTGAATATGCAATTAGCATATCTCCGAGGTGCGGCGGGGGCGTTGGTGGTCGGGCATCAAATTCGATTCCTTTGTTGTCCGCAGAATCTCGAGAGCATTGAAAGATGAAAACTTTTGGTTTTCCCGCCAACTTTTTACAACGATTTGAAGCAAAATGCGAGATAATGTCATGGACTTTGATGAGCCCTTCATCAACCCCGTAAATCTCAGTCATGTCGTTAACACTCCCTTTTCCGTAACTCATTATCACAATAAAGCATATATCTACTTTGTCCAATTCTGAATTATTTGAAAAATGCTGCAAAGTTTTAGATATTTGGCCCGCTGTTAAATTGTTCTTTTCCTTAGGATTAAGATCTAAGGCTTTTAACAAATTGAACATGTTCGTACTATCGTTATGTGCCCCATCTCTAGTATGTTTGTGTTTAAACTTGATGTTGTTTATGATTAGAGACTTGCCTCTTATTTTACCATTCGTTCGGTACATGGGAATATGACTCTCCTCTGGTATAAAAAGTTTGGTGCCCTTCTTAATTAAAATTGAAATATGAGGTGTGTCAGCAGTAGTTGGAACACGATCCGTATTATCGGCCTGAAGCATCAATCCAAGTGGTCCCCGAATACTTTGAGTTTTGTATTGCCTAAATGTTTGTATCGGTGGTGTCGGTGGTACCGATGGTAACATCTGTTGGGTATCATCATCAGACTCCGAACTTGTATCATTGTTATGAACTGCAATTGTATTTGTTGTAATTTCCCTGAATGTCTCTGCCGGGAAACTAGGTGCATTAACCTGTGTAGATGGCTGAAAGCTAAGCCCACTTAAAACTATTATGTTGATTTATTTATTAATTTAGACATACTTAGAAGATGGAGAATTTATTTCCTGGTATGCTTGGTTCTTTGCTTTTTGGCACGTTTTTTTGTTTTTCCGAATATTCCGCCCATTGTGTCAAAGGTAACACACATACATGAGTTTACAAAATTGTCAAATCGTTATCTAGCTGATATCAAAAAAAGATAACGCACTTACGCTTGTTGCTAAGAGCGTAATGCATCAAATATAATAAAAACATATATTAACAAACTAGGCTACTCAAGTAGCTTGAAAATAACATTTCTTAAAATACAAATTGTCGTAATGAGTGTGCTGGGTACTTCGGTCATGATTATAGACTACTTGTTCCACATTCTGAATCATACTCTCTAAGTCTTTTTCGTACACTTCGTCCATAAAAACTTTGCACATCGCCTGGATATAATATGAAGACATTGTTTGTTTCTGCATCTTTCCTGTAAACAAATTCTCATTATGTTAAGATGATGTTCTAATTATTTTAGCGTAAATTCATACCTGTTAATACAGCATTTGCAATAAACATATCCCTCAATGACAATTTCATTGTGTAATCAGTCTGGATGTGTGACTCATCATAGTAATGTCCGTGAAAGAAAAAAACTTTTGGTTTGCCCTTGAGCTGGGGGCATTGCTCATCACTGAGACGTTCGATAATATCAACGATTGGCAAAAATTTACTATCGGTTCCGGAAATCTCGGCCAATTTGTTATGATCAGCTGTGCATTTTACATCCCCAATTATCACAATAACGCACATGTCAACATCTTTAGCTTTGCAATTTTTCGCAAATGAATCAATACTTTGGACAATTTCGTTTGCCTTTAAATTGTTTACAATCTTCGTTTTAAACTTGATTGCTTTGAGTAATTGTGATACATTTTTAACGTCTACAGTTGCCCCCTTCCTAGACTCGGCGTTCGAGTTGTTCAAAATCAGGGCCGTGCCCTTTGTGCGCCCAGCACAGGGGTAATTCGTTGGAGTACCATCGGTTGGCCTTCGTTCACTGCTGATTTTAATTTTTAATGCTTTGTTAGTGTCTTCTAGGAAATGCCTTGGAAGGTAAGGAGTTGAATCTATCACAATTTGCCCTTCTGGACTTTTAGGTGCTCCACTAGCAAAGAAAATCAATATTAGTACACACTACATTAAAATATTACAATTACTCACGTGCAGAGAGCGGATTTACTCGCACAAGTGCCCATTTCTCTCTCCTGAATGTATTCACGTGCATGCGTGCTGTTTCATTTGGTTGTCGAGGAGAACTTATTCATTGATTATAAGTCCCATGTCACAATGTGAGTGTATGCGTTGATAAATTGATAGGACATCAAATTCGTTGACACATTTTTAAACAAAGCTGATATTCAATTAAAAAACGTTGTTTGATTAGACAGTTTTTGTACATTGAACCCGCACGACGTGTATAGAAGTACTGTGTAATCAGTGACGGTCGGTCGGTTACCCTTGCCAACTTCTCCCCCAAAACAGTGCGCGGAAGCGCGCGCGAAATTGTCAGGCCCCTTGCTGTTCACACAATGAAGCCAGTTGTAGTATGCGGACTACCTGGCCTTATCGAAATTCATACCTCACAAAATTGAAACATTGAAACACATAGTTACACCAGAAAATAAGCAACTTTCGCCTGCCATGTTTAAACTTAATTTATTCATGGATTATTGCGCAGGTAATAATGGTCTAGAAATTAGAAATTATGTGCAAGATGATACCAGTAATTATAAACAAACAAGTTAGACATGTTTATAAAATATTTTTTTGTAAACACTAATTAAGCTCATATCAATTATATTTATTAATCTGTTTCTGGGCAGATTTTATCACTACCGATTTTAGAGCATTGTTTCATTGCGTATAAAAAATTTATCAAATATATCGATAATAAAATATTTATCTATAAATAATGAATATATAGGTTTAAATATTAAATCAAAAATGTTTAAGTTGATTGCCTTCCCAATAAATACCAGGATTCAAGAAGCACCGCCTGAAAGTTCTAATAATAAGTTCACCTGTTTGCATTTCGCCGGCACTGGTGCGCTCAACCTTCAAAGATTCGTATACAAGTTTGAGCATCTCCTCAACATCCGTGTTGTGGGCATGGGTCATAAATACTTTGCAGATCAAGTAGATAAACCATGTACCTACGTACGTGTCACGATGCGAAGCGGTTCCTATGGTTAAATATCATTAAAACAAACACTGATATTGAATCATTTTACATTACCAACGCAAGTTGAATGAGCCAAAAGGAAGTCCGATCGAGTCGGCATGTAGTCAATTTCGACCTGGTTTGTAGTTGCGTTCTGATGTACGTGACTGTCAGTCTCTACTTTTCTACGGGTTCCGTAATCAGGAAATTTGCCTCTGGATCAAAACAAACAAAAAACATGTTATTAATGTGATTGATACATTACTCTGCATTACTTTACCTGCAAGCTTGTACAAACATCATTTTCGGTTTGTTTTGCATGTAAACACATATGTCATTGTGGAAGAAGTGCTCAATCTCTCTTAAGTAGACTGGCACCGCATCACAGTCAAATATGTAATCTTTACCTTTATCATGGGTACCATGACTCATAAGAAACAACATGGCGACGTCGGCAGTCTTTAAATACGGATTAGTGACAAATTCTTGGACAGCTTTTTTAATGTTCTGCAACACAAAACTTATATGAATTAAATGAATAGGAGATATATAACTTTAATTTACCGCTTCCGTTGGTGGTTTTAAATGATTATCATGCACTTCAACTTTCAATCCCATTTGAGTGAATAAACTGGTCAAATTGTCAACATCAGTTAGTGATCCTTGTCTGTATTTCATGTCTGTGACTGTATCAATATTAATAATCTTCACCAAGCCTCTGTTTCTGGATGTAGTGTTATATAATAGCATTCCTTTCTGGCGTGCCTCATTTACATGGTTGAAGTTGTTAGATAGCTTAACAACAATGTCAAGCCTGTTTTCCTGTGCAGCCATATTAACCATATTGACTGGTTCTTCATAAAAGTTCTGGGGCTCAATAAATACTTTATTAGACCTCTGTTGAGCTCTTTGTTGAAGTGCTATATGGTTGTCATTACATGCACCTGGTTTCAAGCAATTCAATACTGTGTACTGTTCTGTTGCAGATAATGAATTTATAAAGGCATCATATGCAGTTGGACCCCGATTCATTAGGAATGTGAGCACTTCTCTGTTTTGTCTTTTCTTGTCTGTCATACCCTTATATATAACAGAAACATACATAAATATAGTCTACTGTGAGATATGAAGAGGTTAAAATGTACTTACATCTAATTCATCATGCTCATCTTGAGACATTGGAATCACATGTCTTAAGTGTGATAACAAAAGATCACACTTGCAAAGGTTCACTAAGAACTCAAAATTGTTGATAATTAAATCTTTGTGTTCCTTTTCCATGGCAGTCGATGTTTGTTTACGTATAACTTTTATGAGATCTTCGGACAAGAACTGATCTATGGCGATACTAATTTTCTTTGTTGGAAGACATTAGCACTTGCTAAAGTAATGTTTACAAAACTGAGTCACGCCTGATGGCGATCGTGTGGCGACCACTTCTCAACCGCAGGTGTAATATAGGCAACCTCACAAACACAAATTTGCGTATGTTCTGTATGTCCGAATACATTTGTACAGGATATGAACTTCAACACACACAGAACAACAGAACACACAGAAAGCAAAAGCTAAGACAGCTAAGACAGAACTAATTGTTTTACTTGATTATAAAATGCAATCCACAGCTGAAGTCATGATTAGAAGGACTACTTATTGCATAGTTGATAACGACAAGTCTGACAAAGTGGGTGATATATGATCAATTTATTCATAAGTATGATTGAAGTGTTTGATTAATTTTTATTCAGTTAATGTAATCCAATAATTTTAAATGAAGTAGTAAATATAACTGACAAACTTATCAAAGAAAGGTCGTATTGCATTGCAACAGATAAAAATCTCAAGTTAATACCATTAATGTTAACTGGAATTCCGCATTCTATATTATTATAATTACCTAGCTAATAGAGATATTAACTATAGCCAACTATAGACATTTTATCACAAGGATTTAAAATTCGCAATCAACAATCTCCTTACCAGGTTTAGAGCTCATGACGTCACTGGTAGAAGAATTTTCCCAAATTTGTGACTTTTTTCACTTCTTTAGGGGAATATCATTGTACCCTTGGCAGGACGGAAAGGAAAACAGAGGTTTGGTGATTTAAATATTATATTTCATAGTGCTAGAAACTACAATTTTACACAATAAATAAAAAAGACAAACAAGAAATACTATAAAAATTGTTCAGCAATGAAAACATATAAAAATAACTTTCAAGTAACAAAAATGTATCAAACTTATGATCGTCCACCACGTCCACCTGGCGCGCATTTTATCGTTACAAATGATCCTCCAAGAAGTAGAATGCTGGGATACAAGCGGCTAATTGTAAATATGTGAAAAATAGTATATTGCAGAAGTGCCAATCGCTTTTCTGTCTCGCACATCATCGTCGTGTGAATAATTTCGCCTCGTAACTTATTTAAAATTTAAGTAGATAAAAATTCTGCATTAAGTAACATATCATTTATCAATATTAATATTCATTTTAAAACTTTGAACTTATATACAGAGTGCATAGCAATCACAATTATTCAGCACACCTAAGCGATAATAATAAAAAATAGTCGTTAAGCCATTAACTTATAATCCATGTTTAAAACTTTATTTATGATAAAATAAAACTCGTACGATACGGGGGGGGGGCGCAGGCGCGCGCACCCTTTGCAATCTATCCTTGTAATCAGTACATGAACGCATTCTGCCCAGCTACCCACATTTCATCTGTCTCTACCTCTCTGCCTACCTACGACACACCCAATACTAGTAACGTAGTGTTTTGTGTTAAAAAGAGCATAGAGTATTACGTCATATATAAAAAAGTTGCGGATATTATAAGAGTAATATTGGCGTGTTGCATACGTTTATTGATCCGTCACAAACATTCAGTCCGCCGTGGCTTCCGCGAGTTGTGAATTGTCTAGTATCAAGTTGTTTACCGGCGAGAGGTCTTTCAGCAGGTGATCTGCCTCGTTGATAGACGACACTTCCTTCTCCTTCTCCTCGGACACTCCGTTTGGCACGATTTTTTCTTTTTCTTCTTTCGATTTGTTCACTACGGAGCTGTTTGTGTTCTTCGCCAGTGGCTTTTTGGTGATTGGCGCTTTGTTCAATGTACTTGATTTCGTCGCAGATGTCTAAGAGAAAGATAAAAACATTTTATTGCTATTCCAAGTAACATCAGTTGTATAATCTTGGATTATATCATCGTCCTTACCGATTTAGTAGCATCCGACTTGCGTGTAGCTGCCGTCCTCGTGGCAGCAGCTGTGCGACTTGCCGTCAGTTTATTAACGTTCTCTTTATTTTGCTTCTCGGCATCCGGCGCTCTTGTAGTGGTGGTGGTGGTTCTGGCGGAAAGTGGTACTCTAGGTTTGCTCACAGGAGCGGAAGCTGGTTTCGGTCTCGGTGCCGTTGTGGTGGTCGTTGTCTTCTGTGTGATGGTTCTGGTTGTAGTTGACGTAGCAGAACTGCTCAGAGGCTGTAAAAACAAATAAAAAAATTAATTTATTTGCAAAATCAACACGACAAATCTGCATACTCTGGATGTGGTTGTTTTTGACGTAGTGGTAGTTCTTGCAGACGATAGTGAAGTCGGTTTCGGCCTGGGTGCAGCGGTTGTGGTGGTCGATGGTTTCGTGGCGGGTTTCAACGTGGAGGTGGCAGACTTTGTGGTGGCCGCCGCCGGCTTTGCGGCTGTGGTCACGCCTGCCGGTTTCGGTGCGGTTGTGGTTCTGGCCGTCGAAGGCACCTGTGGTCTCTTGATTGGTGGAACTTTCGGCGCTGGGGCAGCCGCCTTGGCGTCGCCATTTGTTAATGGTTTCTTGTCGGCAGCGGGCCTTGATGCGGCTGCTAAAGGCACGCGCGGTTTAGCAGCCGGCGATTTGGCTGCTGTTGTGGTGCTGGTCACCGATCGCGTTGTGGTCGTCCTCGGCGGCACTGGTTTGGAAGCAGGCGCTGTCTTAGCTGGTGCCGGTCGGGCAGTCGTCGATTTCGTGGAAGCCAATGGTTTGGTCGTGGTTTTCGTCGCGGTCGTCGACTTCTTAATTGGTGCGGATGTGCCGGTTTTGGTTTTTGCCGCCGGTTTCTTAGTATCAGCAGCTTCGGCTATGACACCAGCGCCGACCGTCACTGTTGTCACCGCAGCCGCAACAATGGCGGCCACCTCAGGTGCGGAAGCAGTTTCTTTTGGAAGCTCGCAGACCTCTTCCTTTTCTTGTACGACCTCTGGTGATGACTCGATTGTGATAACCTCTGTTTCACGAATAGGCGATTCCACAATTTCAATCGGGGATTCCAAATTTGTGATAAGTTCATGTTTGATTTCCTTGGCCTCTTCCACCGGGGAATCATCTTTGATCGATGAAGTAACATCGTCCACTGGTGACATCACATCCGCAACTTCAGATGGGACGATATCTTCTACTGGAGTAAGGATGTCTTCAGTCATCTTTAACACAGGCTCTACAATTTTGGGTGTTTCAGACTCCATTAGTTCTTCAACGTGTTTCTCAAAAGAGTCATTGACTGGATCTTGTTCAGAGACTGGTGATATCAATTGTGTTTCTACAACAGGCTCAACAACCGGGATGAATTCAGGCGTAAGAACTTCTTGAGTCAACACAGGTTCCGGATGAGGACGAATTTCTAGCTCTTCAGGTGCTGGAAGTCGGCAAATAGGTTCGGGTTCTGGCATTCTATCAACAGCATACGTATGAATGCCCTGGGGAGACATTGGTGGAAGTGATTCCTGATCTGGCGTAAAGTCCAAAACCACTGGTTCCGGTGACTGGGCAATTTCCAAAGATGTTTCCGGAATGAATTCTTGCTGTTGATTGTCCGAAGATTCAGAAATTTCTTCAGCGGCTTCCTGATGATGTAATTCGGCTTCCCTAGACGCGTAGCAAACAACCGGTTCAGGATGCGCAACTGGTTCCATCAGATCAGCACCGAAGTGATCATCCACGCTAGGAGCAAAGTCCTCAACTTCGGGTTCTTCGGCGATAACATCAGCGACGGGTGATTTTGGTCCAACTTCCATCAATGGCTCCTGTGGCCGTTCAATGATTTCATCGTCAGTGTCAAACCTTCGCTCCACATCATCAAGCACATCTGGTTGTGTACTCTCATCGAGTTCCAAAAGAGGGCTGGAAGTATTCTCAACGACAGGCTCAACATGTGCCGGCTCTTCTGGTGACAAATCACAGAGGTTCTCAACAGGAGCCGGAGCAGCCGGTAATGGTGATGTGGGTAACTTACAAACACCAAAATCTTCATCTTCCTTGTGATCTAAATCGGTAGTTATTGGTTCCGCATTCTCAAGCGGATTATGCTCGGGCAACGAAGAGATAGAATCATCAAATGTCTTCGCAAGAGGTTCTTCTTGTTCCTTCTCATCGGTATACTTCTCTTCCTTGTCGACATCAAACGGCGTTTCACCATCATCCTTATCCTGATAGAAAGACATAGACATTGGATCCTTCTCCTTATTTAAGCGATCGAGTAAATCCGCTTCTGATTCGTCAATCGCCGAATCGTCGCCGTAGTTAGCTTTCGTCGACGAGCGCGATTGATCCATAAATTTGTTTGGTGTCGAGAATGCGGCAGAGTTTGGCCCGAAGATGAATTGCTCAGCGGCGCCAACTGTCACCTTCGACGGAGAGCCGGTTGGCTGGAACTCAATCTCATCGATGTTCTTGCCATTCAGGAGATTTTCCAACATTTCCTGGGAAGATTGTTTGTGGCCCTACATAAGTAAATATTAAAAATTATTATAAATACCACAATAAAGTTTGTCAATGCATGCGTACATTTTCATGTCCATTGCTGTAGGCGCCACTGGGTCGATTATTCGCCTCTTCGACGAAGTCGTTTTCCTCGGGCACGTTGAAGTCGCAATTCGCGGCCACCCGGCGCGGCGACTGCGCCAGTATCGGTTCGTCTTTCAGCGCCGTCCAATCTGTGCCACGCTGCTCCATGCGCGTAGGTGACACCGGCACAAATTCCTCGGCGTTCGGATTCAGTTGTGACATGTTATCGATTTCTTCGCTTTCGTCAACTGTCGGAGCACTCTGCAAAACGGAATTATTAGTGCACCGGCGCATAAAACACCACACATACAAATTCAAAAAATAAATAAAGTCGTCGTCATCAACTTACTTCGGTTTGTGTTTCGACCGGTGGCTCGCTGTGTTCTTCGCTGGCTGGTGGTAGGTTTTCTTTGTCGTCCTCCCTAGCCGTTTTAATGTAGTTCCATTCGTCGTCCTCCGAGTCGCTATCTAAACCGGCATCGTGCACTGCAAACGAAATTAATCACCAATTAATCTTCGCGACGCGTGCCGCCACACCCTCAACATCATCCACCCTATCGCAACAAGTACATCTCGGCCGGCGCGCGTCAACGAACGCAAACTAAACCGGCGATAGAGACGACCCGAATGAATAAATAAAAAACCAGACAATATCTATGCAAATTAGAGAACAATTGCAATTACAACTTAATTAACAATTGTTCGTGTTGTAGGCTACGCTCGAATGCAATTAACGCGCGCGGCGTGTCGATTGCCATTAAATTCGCAATGTACAACCATCGCAAATTTAGCAAGTCGCGACAATTCAACGAAAATCTACACTTTTCGATTCTGTCTTCGATTAGGTGACCACACCTATAGTGTAATACACCTATGATCGGGTGATTTATGAGATGCTAATTAACAATTAGCATCGGCGCGAGTAATTTTCGAAGTCTGCGAGGCGATGCAACAAACATAATTGACATGATGTAATTATCCATCACAATCGCTCGATTTAATTATTCATTTAAACTAGTTAGCCAGGCACATCTCGTCAATCGCAGGGTTTATCTCCACATGGGGCATGAAATATGCGGCGGTATTAATTCGCGCAAAGTGCGCTTGAACCATATTTCATGCGCGCCGATGTCTCGTCGTCCGCAGACGCTACGAGTGCATGTCGGATTCGCGTGGGTTATTTTCTTCCTGAAGAAGAAGTGTACCATGTACCAACACCAGCCAGCCGCAGCCAGGCAACGAGCAACCATGCATAAAACATTTAACTCATTAATTTCGTGTCGCCTGTGCCGCGCGTCGTGCTTCGTTCGCATAGGTCGTAGGCCGACGAGAATGCAGATCTCGCCTACAAATGCTTCAAACGACAAAAATGTGCGCGACATAATTCTTGCTGGCGGTCGAGGGACGCAGACGCGCGATTAAATATCATCCAAATGCCGGCCGAGGCAGCAAGGATTATAAAACAAAAAACTAACGTCAATGATTCATACGTTGCTATTGGATTTCGCTTTTTAATGCTTCGGCTGTTCATAAAAAAAAAGAACGTTTGAATTAGTTAGCAGAGAGTAAGGTTGAATAAATAATTGCTATGACTCAGGCAGGTTGTAATTTGTTACGACACCGGCAAACGAAAGCAAGAGTTCATAAAAACGCGCTGTTTTTTGTTGCTAAAATGCGATTTTGATATGTAACCTTGAAGATTCCAAGAATCTTCAAATAATTCATGTAATTGACAGACACGGCCGCCATGACACCATGATAAACGTTATAAGTAAAAGAATAATAATGAAATGCAATATGGGATAGGCAAGTCATAAATTTATTGCTGTTATCAAGGGATATTCTTATCTCAACACAACCCCACCCATTTCGATTGTTTGTGCACACACAAGGTCAAACGCAATGAATTGTTAAGAACTGCTCACAATAATTTCCGACGCAAATCCATATATGAATCGAATTCGTTGTTCATTTGTTATTTTTTGTTATTCGACGCGCGCCATGTTTGCAACATGCTTCGGATTTCGGTGTCTGGGGTCTTGACCATGCACAGGTTATTCAAGAATTCGGCGCGCGAATTAAACCAATTCACGATTAGCGAGTGCATCAGGACCTCGAGTCGCTTCTTATAAATAGATTCGCAAACATAACGCGCGCCGGCGATACATACACACAAAAGTACTTACACTACAGTAAGTACAGTCGCTTCTATCAGCGTATTAATAGTTCCAATTCACGATTAGCGAGTGCATCAGGACACCTCGAGTCGCTTCTTATAAATAGATTCGCAAACATAACGCGCGCCGGCGATACATATACACACAAAAAGTACTTACACTACAGTAAGTACAGTCGCTTCTATCAGCGTATTAATAGTTGCGAGTAAATATAGGCGTACATTCGTGTGCAGCGGCAATATACCAGCACCTCACGTAGGAAGCCGTACGAATGTGTAGCGTGTAACATGCAGGCAGGCAGCAAGTGCGTAGTAAGTGCACGGGGCCACTCTTCGGCGCACGTATAGATTACTCTACCTTCAAAGCGACGATGGATGGATCGAAATGCAATTCCGCTCGCACAAGAAGAGTTCACGGTTCACGTATGCACACACTGATTTATGTAGCTGCCCAAAACGCCGGGTCGCGGGTGCGTGTGTGTGTGTGTAGGTAGGTAAAATCAGTCTTCTGTTTCTTGTAGCGCTTCGACAGGAAGGGCACACGAGGGGCACGAGATTCGTATACAAATAGTGTAGATAGTTATAAAAGTCGGCGTCGCGCCGATGCAAAACGTTGCTTGTAAATGTGTGTAAAAAAAAACGTCCGCTCCGAAATGGACGACGAGCAAGAAGTAAGCAGAGACGGACGTGAAACCGCACGCGTTCGGCGCAGTTGACGGGCGAACGTTTCGAGAACACCGGCACCGGCTGCAGACTGACTGGGAGCAAACGAGATGCACGCAAGCGACACACGACGGGGAAGGGTGGCAGCCGGCCGGCCGGCGAGCGCTCGGGTACCGGCGTGCGCATGCGCGCCGCAGCTGGAATCGCGCCCGGCCGCCGCGAACGCTACCCTGTTCTAATTTGTCACATGCGTCTGCTAAATCCGCTCACATTTGGCAAGCGCAACACTTAGATAACGCTAATAAATATTAAGCAACTCACAGTTGGGCGAAAACAAAAAACAAAACCAGCCAGACACCAGACGTTTGTTTTTTGTTTTGTTTTCCTTTACGAAGGTAGTGGTAAGTTTCTAACAAAACCCCGCGGCCATCTTGAGTGAACAAAATCATTTCACGTCATCGCTTGCGAATATTATGCAACGCGCATCCGGAACATCGTCCGACTTCGCGGTGCATAGCTGATTAACCACACCTGGACGTGCAAAGCCACGCAAGATGCACTTTTTTCATCGCGGGTCCCAAATAAGGCGTCCGCGTAAATAAACCGGAAGCCCCCGCACAGCCGCCGATTCAAACTGGAGCAAATGCGAGACGCTTATTTAATCGAAACAGCTTATGAATAATTTAAATTGTCGCTGAATGAATTCAGGATAGCCTACGCAAAGCGCGAATATAGTGTATTAGGCACGAGGTTATCGCATAAATGCAGAGAAAAAACCACACACAAACAAAATGGCTGAGCATGAAATGAACACAACGTGTCAACCTGCCTCAACACGAGAAGCTCGAGAATCCGATCGTCGAGAGCGGCGGCATCTTCACGTTCAAGGGGACATTTGCATCGGATATAAAACAACTATTTCGGGACGCGCATCCAGCTCTCTCCGCCATCGGAGGGTTCATTAACATCACGCAACGTCAGACGCCTGCATCGCTTTCGATTTAGTCACCGCGCCGCCGATTCCCGAAATAAATGTCCCCGGGATGACCGTGCACTTTGAGCAACCACAGCGCGGTAAGTTTCAAGAGAGAGTTGACTTATTAAAACTACATGCATTCTGGAAAACTTACCATCATCTGCGGGTGGCGTGGGAGTTTCCTCCTTCCGCTCAACGCCCGCCAGTTCATCATGTTCATCATCTTCATCGTGCTCCAGATTGGAATCAGTACAGTTTTCAACGACGCTTTTCAATAGATTAGCGTCGATTTCCTTCGTAACCTTCTCCTCTAGTTCCTCGCTCATTCCTGCAATGAGTTTTACAGGCGACTGTACTTCATCAACAGCATCTACATCTGTTTCAGGACCCAGATCGTCCAGGTCTTCGTCAAAGTCGTTTTTGCCGTTAGATGGAGCAAAGAAACCTTCGTTAGAAGGCGCATGCGCGGCATTATGCGGCCGAAAACCATCCAGATCCAAGAGGAAAGCGTCTTTTTGATGCGTCGCTAATATATCAGCACCGTTCGTGCTCGCGAACGGATTCGACGACGCGTTCGTGCTATCGAAGCCGGCCTCCATCCTCTCGTCGACGAGCCGAATCTCCCAACGCGGTTCCGCTGCAATCTTCGCCGGTTCCTTGAGGAACACCACAATCACCGATATGTTATCGGTGGAGCCCTTCTCCTTGGACTCCTGGACCAAGCGGCGTGCGATCGTATCCGCTACAATATCTAAAACAAATTTAAAGAAAAAATGAAATATAAATCATCAACTTGCATTCACATTGTTAAATATAAAGAGTTTCGTTAAAGTTTGCGAAAGGTGTTGTACGCAGCGTCCCGTGCGGTTCGTCGACCTTATTCTTTATTATTACTACACGTACTGTCGACGTCTTCGACTTCGGCGAGCGTGCGCCGTCGGCCAGCAGGTGGCACAACCTTCTGCTTCTTCAGCGCGCTGCTAATGGCACGCGAGTGGCAGTGCGGCGGCGCTCTACTTGACTAATGAAAGCAACGCGGCGTTCATTACGCTACCTCCTTTCTTTCAACTCGTATTTATTTTTTTGCTTTGCAAGACTCAAATTAATTAAAACACACATAACCACGCAAACTGACCATCAAGGCGCAGAAAGCACACACACCGGGGGCCCAACCCGCCTCACTTCTCACCTTCGTCACGCTCCACTTGAATGACGTGCGATATGATTCTCACAACAAGCAGCAGAGACACACAAAAACCGCACGCGCAACACGATTGCAGGAATTTACACACAGCGAAAAAAGAAAATGTTTCTATTACCAAACCGACGCAAAACCAAACTTTTGATCGCTTGCAGTGTTTGTACAAAGTCGTAACTCAAATAAATGAACATCGTCATCGGGTTCGCGGCCGTTCGCCACTCTTGCCATTTTGACTACTCGTACCACAACGTCGTGTAAGGCCAAGTGAGATGGATCTCGCGTCTCGGCGCATTGTTCCATCGTGCAATTAAGACGATTACTCTTCCCATGAATCCTATGGCAAAGCATTTCACACGGGAACTAAACTTTTTAAAGACTTGCCACACACACACAAATTTAAACGAAAAAATTTAAATTACAAAATATCTTAATTAACCATTTGAACATTTCCAACCCCCCCCCCAAAATAATTTACTTCATCATAGCAATTATAATCAAAACTACCCTCCATGAAATTACACAGCGGAATGCAGAATCGATGGTCGGATGCTGATTTCGACTAATCTAATTACCCCAAACGAGTAAAACAATGCGCGCGTAATGAGAATCGCCCGCCGGCGGCGAGAAACAAGCAAGCGCTGACGATGCGCAATTTTCCGGACGGCGCGTAATCGCGATAACGATTACGTCGACGCGGGGCGCGTTCGATCAATTCCCCGACGCGGCGTGCTTTCTAACATATTGGAAAGGAAATTGGAAATTCCACGCCTTCAATGATGCCTGCCCAGCGGTGATAGTAATCGGGATAGGTCAAAACACCGGACGTACAGCGACTAATTTTGATATACGGATACAAAAATTACGCAAGAAATTCGCCGAAAAAAGTCGTCTTTTTGCATTTTAAGTGTTATTTTATGTAGAAAGTTACAGAAACATGTAATTTTCAGGAAATTAGCAACAAACTCAGACGTACTCGTAGAAAGTTGTGTAAAGAGTGAAATGACGCCGCCACCTGCGTAGTGGTTACAAGCAGTAGAGGTACATTTATAATTGCAAATTGCACAATTGCACTACTTGAGCTGGATTTTCCTTTTTCGTGCAATGATGTTAATCCAGTCCTAATCAGAGTTGACACCACATGTGACTCTACGTGTCAGGAATTTTAAGTGACAAGTGTTCGCAGATTCTCAAACAAACATAAACTGTTTATGTTGAAGATGAGATCATTTTAACAAGCAAGGTTTATTTTGCTATAATTATCTAAATATGTAGTTTGATAACATGGCGAACATTAACTAACTATGTGAATGGCGCGTAAAGGTTACCAACGGTTTTTCGCTATCACAAAAACACAAAATTCAAGTTAAGTATTCATAAATTCCGCGTGTTCGTTGGTTATTTTCGGAATCGTAACGGATCGTATAAACAAAAAACCTACACGCACAAGAAAATAAAAAAAATCTCTGTGCTTTGACTTTTCCAAATAAAATCACAAACGCCAGCCGAGTGAAACGAAAATGAGTCAAACATGTGAAAGGTCATGCGAAAGCGCGCCAGCGAGCGTCAAGTGCATAAACTGCATAGTAAACATTTTTTTTTCTCGTGACAAAGTGACAGGAAAACATTAAAACATTTAAAAAGCTTACGTAATGCGCGCGTTTGCTGCAATTGCATTGCGAGCAATAAGGGGTGACTCATTGGCGTTTCGGACGAATGATTAACGTGGTAATAAAAACGCGAGACATAAACTTGGAAAATCGTAATACGGATAAATAAAAAACAAATGTACACCGCAAAGGACAACATACACAAATATAAATAAACAGAAACACCGAGCAAATGAAATAATTATGGTTCGTATAATTAAAACATGAAAATAAAAAAAATTAAAAATAAAAATAGAATTGTGACTGATTGGGGTTAATTATTATTTGTGCTATACCAAGAATCAATTAATCAAATTCAAAGCATGATCCAAAAGAGTAAATTTCACGAGAAAAATAATATAAATACATAATGAAAACCATTAGAAGATTACTGTTGTGTGACTAATGAATATTCATCAAGCTTCGTGTCCGGAGTGAGTTTTCTTTCCAAAACGGGACGAAATAAAAAGAACTCAACACAACACCAGCGCGAAACGTGCGGCGAAAAAAAGATTACACCTCGCGTCACGTGAATGTTAACGACATTACGCTGGGCCGAAAATAATTTTTTCGCCATACGTATGCTAATGAGGTAAATATCCAACCACCGCACGTGAGTGAGCATGCAATGACGTCAAATTAGCTAATTAAATACAATTAAATATTAAACTTAATTAAATACGCAACCTAAATACCTGATTTATTTCTGTTTTTTTTAGTTGTATAGTGAAAACTTGTAAAAATTAATCGTACATTAATTTATTATTCACTATTAGCACCAAATTAATTTCAATGTAATGAAATGTGAGATTATCACTTGTGCGCACTGGTTGTGTAAGTTGTGCAAAACTTTCTCGCCGATTGGCAAACACGCGCTACAATTCCACCACCAGCCGTTTCAGCGGGCGAAGCACTGACTCAATGCCCGTCTGTCGGGTGCGTCGCGGCCGGCCGGTGTCTGGACATCACCGCCGCGCGGATGGGAGGAGGTGGTGGCCCCAAACACACACAC
>NW_027045451.1:8653310-8686767 GCF_025399875.1 Dalotia coriaria
GGGCCCCCACTCATAAAAATTAGGCTCTTACCTTTGTATCAATTTTTTGCTTATATTATTTTCTTTTTTTATTTCTTACTTCGAATTTGTTGTGGATAAGTTGTTCTTGCAACTTCATCTTATAAGCCTCCTGAATTTCAGGGGGCCCATTTTGCCCCCCCTTCCCCTACTAGTTTATATTAATAGGTAAAAGTCAAGAAATAACCATTTTTATCTTTAACTAACCTGAAAATAAAACTAAAAATAAAATAATTCCCAAAAGACTATTTTCCACACACTTAATACACAATATACTACTGGGAAATTGTACTGCAAAAATAAGAAAAATACCCCGTGTACGTGTAAAGATTCATGAGTGAATACAATTGACTCCCGCGAGAATATTTCCCTCCCGCAAACGTGGCTTGACTGCCAAAAAATAAATATTTCCGATTGGCAGACGAGACAAGACAAAATGATCCATCTCCCCCGAGTGGTCATACCAACTGAATAATACAAATACAACCCGACTTTATTACTGTCAGAAAAATCGCTCACGCCATAAACCGGTATGATTTAAGACTCATCTTCGGATATGACCACAAGTGAATCTAAAATAAGCGCGCCGTTGAGCGTCGAGTGTAACGAACTTGGCGAATTTTAATTCCGCGCGAATAAGTTGCGCCATAATTTTATGTGCCATAAACTGCGGCTGGCGCGTCCTCATTTTGTCTCCAGCTCCTCCGGCGAACAGGAAAACTCGCATTAAATAATGTGTGTTTTAGTCGTGGTGCATAACTGAAACTTTTCAGTTTTCCACTTGCCATTGCGAGTCATTCTCACACAAGTTCTAATCTGGAGCCCAGCGAACGTAAAAATATCACATACATACAGACACACAGAGAGTGTCTTCACTTCATCCATGTAGTTTTTAGGTTGTTTTGTCTAATGCCAGTGCGCTCGCGTAATGACTAAGTTAAGCAACTTGGATGTTCAGTTCCAGCACAGCGGGGTTTTGTTACGTGGTGCACAATGCACTCGAGACTTCACTCATCATCTTCTCACACGTTCGAATAAATCTCGTACAAATGCAATGCACGCGCATCAAGAATAGAAACCCATGGCGCTGTTGTTTCCAGTTATGGCGGCGTAGAGGTGCCTCCATTATGGAAAATACGCGTTATTCGGTCAATTATAAACGTATTAACAGTCTGCAGTCAAATATCTCCTACCGAATGAAATATTCAACTTTAACTCAAAGAAGGCTTTGTTGCAGTCGTAATAACCAGAAACAGTATACTCGGGAGGAAGCCACTTGTGTTCGCGGTGCTTCCTCAACTCTCTATGCACACTCACTTTATTCTTATCTCTGTACTCAAACATGTGATGCGCTAAATTTAATACCGGAAGTGGTTTTGGGTCTTCCACATAATATCTTTTTTATTTTTATTTTTAAACTTATAATAATCGTAAATCACCAGCTGCAATTAAGAATAACAACTCAAAGACAATTTAAAAGTGCATAGTGCATTTAAATTCAATATCGTAGGCGTTTAATATCAGAATAATACGAATGATTCATCCGAGACAGGATCCGCTACATTTTTCCATTTTTACATTCTCTTTCACTTCGCCGCAACGCAACGATTGTTAATCTTGTTGCAATTTCCCTTCGGAATAATTACTACAACAACGTTGAAAGTAATATGTCCATAGCAGGCTGATCATTTGCATTTTCCCGTAGGAATGAAGCAAATTCGGCGCATAATTCATCGCCAACGCAGATGCACAATGCACTCTCTTCGCCCGCACACAAACAACAAATGACTAAGTCCACTTAAACTCAATTAAAGCCGCAAACCCGAAAACAAGTCCTAAGCTTATAACGTACACCGCCATATATGTCGACGTAAGTACTCTTACAATGCGCAAATAAAATATTAAATTGTCTGCGCGTATAAATCGTGAGCTTAAAAGCACGAAACGTGTGAAGTGAACGCAAACGCATCTTGCTGCTCTTCTCGGTCGACGGCAATAAATATTAATAACGAAAAATAAAACTTACACAACTCACGAGACGAGGATTAAACTCGAAACGAGTCTAAACGATGCGCAATCAAAAAGGGCAAATTATACAATTACCTTCATGCAATGGGAAGCAATTCGTTGCGCTGTTAAATGCCCTCCGTGCTGTGTGTTGTGTTTTATCAGGTTGCATATTGCGTTGCGCTGCAAACTGATTAATAAATCACAGTGTGAGGCACCATGGCACGATCGTGTTGGTGCTCAGTGTCAAGTTGCAAACTTGTAGGTATGGAACAACACGTCGAGGAGGAGAGATGTGCGCATTGGTAAATTGCGCGCCGAGTAATTTCGCAAATAAAATATTACGGGTATCAATTCGTAGGCTGCGCGCGGATTTGATTTGATTTGTTGCGATATTACGTGCGCATAGGTCGAGTTAAAGTTAACGGCGGAATTAAATCACGTACGCAAATGCTGCAATCGCAATAAAATCGTAATTCAACAATAAAATAAAATCTCAACGTGTTAGGAAGAGAAAACGATAATCGTGCTAGTTCTAGTGGTTATTGGTAGGTAATGTTCAATCAGCTGTGGTATTTTCTACTAGAAAACAAAATAAAGCAAGAAGAAAAAAAGTTAATTCTTGTCTGGCGTTCCGCACGAATCGTCTAAGACGATTAAAAATTCAATGAAGGTTATAACACAAGCGCAAACAAAAGAAACTTAAGCTTAAGTTCAATTTTATAAAAGAAAAAAATCGTAAAAATGTTCCTACTGAATATTTTCCAGCAATTTCAATAATAATCTCGTTTGTCACAATTCTCATCTTATTATAATGACATGAAGAAATCCGTAAAGTGGAATGTAATGTAATGGAATGAAAATGAGGTAACAAACAAAAAATCTCCGTGGAAGAAAGGCATAAAGACATTGTGGCATAGTCAAAATCCAGACAGAAAGCTTTCAAAAACAGCAGAAAAAAATCCCCAGCGCCGGGAAATTCAATATCTCGTTTTGAGCATAGCATAAAAGTAAAGAAACTCAGTTTGTTTGCCAATTTCCCGATGACGATGACGAAAAGGAAACCCTAGACAGGAATTCAAACACGCACAGAAAAAATAAAGAACAAAAGAATCTGAATCGTAGCAGGAAGAAAATAAAATCCATCACAATGTTTAACAAAAAAAATATTCACCGATGACAGATTTACTCGTATTTCCAGCACGCGTCACTTTAACACGTATAAATTATCCTCGACTATAAATTTAAATTTGAAGCCGGTTTATAAACAGTCTATAAGTAAACCACGATGGTTCATCCGATGATGTGCAGCCAAACTAGCGCGCGAGTCAACTAATGCGCGTTGATTTATGTATAATGTATTAACAAGCGGGCGGCTGCTATGAATCACCCCCTTAATGCCTTCAAAGCTTAATCGTAACGCGCATAATCATCCCAATAGTCGCCTGGAGGCGAATGAATCTATATGCCATGCATGTATAGGAGTATTGTATGTGTTGTATTATGTGGAAGAGGATGAAGCAGTTGTGCGTGTAACGAGGACGTGTTAATCCAACACCCGACACACACACCCCATCATGCATAATTGTAAAACGCTTGCGGCAAGTGCGCAGTACACCCAACTACCCCTTTCAGATAATCGTGAAATGTCAGCCACAATTGCAATGAATACGCAAATAGTCGACAGACAGATTTTCAGATTTAAGATATTGTCATCATATCATCTGCTACCATTAAAAAAATCATCACCAGGGGGGCGGTTCATCCAAGCGTGCCAACACCGTCTGAAGTGGTGCAGTGCACAGCGCGTGGTGGATGTGTAATTCTTCAGCACGTGCCGGCGTAGGCAATATTTATTTCACGACTCATTTTACACAACGACATAATTTCCCAAACTTGTTACCGCACGCAGCCGAGTGTGCGATTTTCCGCGCTCGCGCCTATAGATCGAGAGATGCTTATCTTAATTTATGCGATGTTTCTGCAGCGCACTTCAATTGCAATCGCAATTACATTCGGCCTACGTACGGTAATGCAACAAAGAAAATTAAACGTGTGCTGTAGCGAACAGTTTTTTCTCCGAATATAGTCGGTATAATAATATCTACAAATCTTATTTTAATTTTTGTTTCGTTTAAAATTGGCAGTAAACTTCGATAAAAACAACGTAAAAGGTAAAACATCAATAATAATACTGCGTTTTAATGTCTAGGGAAAAAAGTACAGGATTTACCTATATTTACAGATGATTTAACCTCAAAATGACATATTCGTCACCAAAGTTTAATTTCACACAAAACTAAACAAATAACAAATTAAAATGTATAAAATTATTATCAACTGTAATTCGCCATTCTCCAAGTTATTATCCATCCAAAATTACTTTTAATTGCTTCTGCAATCTTGTAATCATAACCTCAAACCAGCAAAACTTTATAAAAACATATTTTCTAGAGTTCCACGTTGAATTCATGCAATGTCACGCTAGACCCATATACATACAAGTCATGTAAGTTTTAAGTAATAAAATTATTAATTTCGTCATTTCGTGCCGCAGTGCCGCGCGACACATTCAGCAGACACAGACGACAGAGAATGTGCTTCCGCACGAAACATGGCGGCGATGGCGACTCGCGCGCACGCGCGACTTGTCCGTATCGATGTAAAAGCAATATATGTCGGCTGGCAGAGCGCGTGTTGCGGAATCTATTCTTCCAAGACGTGTTTTATGATCTGTGAAAGACATGCATCGGCGGTCTGATGTGCTCATTATGGTTTTCGTATTGTACATGCGAGTGTGGTGTGTTAGTCGACCAAAGAGTAGCCAACCAACAACCGACAACCAACTCGGATGTTTATTTCACGTGATATTCGATTCAATCCCGTCATTTGATGTTATAATACAATAATTTACCACTGACATATCAAAATAACACATTTATACTTACACATATCTATGGTAAATTATACCTATACCTAGAAACTACTTTTATTTACTTTCAAACAAGACGTTTTTGATGTTTTTATAGAAAAATTATTTAAAAAACATAAAAACTAATCAAAAATGATAGAAAATAATAGTGTTGGAATGAAACTCGCTGCGTTATTGTAACAAAGTGGACTATTAGTTATAACAGTTTTTTGTAAATGGAATAGTTGTGAACTAGAGCGCAAATCGACGCAAACTACGAGTACATTAGTCGCATTTTTATTAAATTTATTTTTAGAGGTCAAGATGGAAACAGACCAATCAATTCTTTACTTGAAAGTACAATGATTAAATTTCTTTTGACGTAATTTTATCATATTAATAATAATTCACCAAATTTAAACTTTGCTCCCCTTTATACCCTTCTCACGTCACTCCTGCATCATTATTATAATTAGTACAATGCGTAAACTTTGGAAACTTGTTAATTTAATTTTAGAGCCTTCATCACCAATTATTTTAAGCGTGCCAACTCATGAAACTATTAAATTGTGTGCAGATGATATCATATAATGATTCAACGCAACACAACGCACCGAAAACGCAGATGTTCTAAATTCAAACAAACCCCTCCTGAATATGAGTAAATTGTAGCTATAATACATCTGTTTTAATAATATATAAAGTTAATTACAAGTTGCGAAATAACTTTTGCTATAATTTGATGAGTTTCTTAATTAAAATGTCTTGTATTATGTTAATTAGGAGATTATATGTGCGAAACTTATGATTATTATGCAAAAATTGTTAAAAATAAATTTTAAAAACAAAAAAAGAAGAAAAAACTTTTGGAGGCGCCGGGTATCGATCCCGGTACCTCTCGCATGCTAAGCGAGCGCTCTACCATCTGAGCTACGCCCCCTGTATGAGTATATCCTACCGCAAACAAACTCGAGCACCTTTCAAATTAGAAATTACTTAAAACTGCTCTACTTTTTCTTATACTCGTCGATAAATCACACATAACATTAACTACACTCACTACACGAAAAGAAGACATCAATATAATATTACAAAGCGCTTCTGTGTGAATACAATCCACAAAAAAACATAATCAACGCATATACCCTAATATACCATAATTTTGATTCGTTGTCTTTGTTTGAACACAAAGTCATCTAGCCGCGAGCGCGATGCGCAAAGATAATTTTTTGTTTCGTTATTGTCGTCGGCGTTTTTTGTTTGTTCCAGCGTCGGCCGGCGTATACAGAGTATAGTATAGCTTTTTTATGGAATGTGAATTTACATGCTTCGCTTCCGGTGCATTGGCATCGCGGCTTTTTATGGTAATAAACATAAACCGGCGCAGCGAGCGCGCAACACTCGCGAGTTTTAATCTCATTCCCGCTGCTGGAATCGCATTTGTTCATTTTGTCTTTGACTAACTGGCATTTGCGGATGATGCCCAACTCACACACACTCCAAACGCAGAGTGCATGAAGAGTTAGAGTAGCGAGTAAATTTAGAATTACTCCCATGCGTCCACAAAAATAAATAAAACAGAAATTCAACTTGGATTTAATTAAAATATAAAATTAATTTGGGAATTTTTTTTGCTTTGAATATAAAAAAATAAAAATTACTCACCAATAAATTAATTAAGCACTAGAGTTACGATTTGAGACAAGATCTCAAGGCACTAAATTTGTTAAATTTATCGTCGCTTGGCACTAAATAACACACAATAATTTAATAATTCAAATTCGTCCGTAGAAAATACAATTATAAATTAAATATTTATTAATTTAAGTAAAAAAAATTATTTTGCAGCACCAATTTATTTTTTTCACGCTCGCTCGATGCGCATGCAAATTCAAGTTTTATAGAAAAACTAGGATAACGACAGGCGGGCGCTTGTGTGACTCAGGACGTGCGGTCCATGTATGTGCGGCGAGAGTCGTGGTGTGCTGGTGGTGCCACGGAAGTGTCGAACTTGAATGAGCTACCTAGCGCGTACGTGCGGACGAGAAACACAACCACGCCGCCGCTCACTTCTTCTTCGCCACAGCGCGGCGCGAACGGGAAACGCCGAAATGACTCGGCTACAAAAAGCGCACGCGATGCACCCATCAGCCGGGCGCGGGGGTGGGAGCAGCGATGCATTTTGATATTACATTTATTACGATGACTACAAGCATTATATGCACACAGTTTACACACGTTTTATGTATGCTTTCAGCGTACATGCTTTTTTAGGGCATGCTGCATGAAATGAAACATACAGGAACTATTTTTAATTCAGCGTTCATTGATTTTGACGAAATTGTTGACTCATACTTTTTGTTTGCATTGGGCATAAGAACGACAAGAGAATTATGGTTGAATTAATAGTTATTTTTAAAGAGAATGTTTTTTTCTGTCTTTTTTGTAAGTTGTGTGAAGGTAACTTTAGGGTTAAACGAATATAAACGAATATAAACGAAGGGGAATTTCTGTCAAAAACTTTTGACATTTAACTAACCTCAAAATATGTCACAAGTTTGCACACTTACAGCAAGTTTAGGAAATATTTTAAGCAAAACACATTTGTTTCAAGAAAAAAACAGGTAACATATTGTCTAAATTTCTAATAAAACCAAAAATTGCTATTATCTTGAACAAATCCTCAGCAAAATACCAAAAATTCCATAGATGTCAACGTCTAACGATAATAAATGTGAAATTGACTACAATTGAGATGCGTACGAGATACAAGCCCCTTACGCATCCAACCCTCACCACGTGGACCCATCAATGCGACCCTCATCTTATTTATTGCCTCTTCAAATCACCCACCAAAAAAAATTCCTCAAAAAATTTAATTTTTCACCATTTCTAATCAAAATTTCATCAAAAATACAAAATAAACAAGAAAAAGCGCAATTTTATTTTAAAGAAATTAATTATATAAAGAATAGCTAATAATGCACTTTAGCGCGCCATCTCGGATTCAACTATTTAACTATAACTATGATTGAATCTCAATGCCAACTTTATCCTATAGAAAAGGGCTGTCTTTAGGGTTTTCCGGCAATTATTCGAATTTTCTCGCTGTAAAACCAACCTTGGACTTTAACAAACATTAAAAAAAGAATTGGTCAAATTGGTCGAAGCGATGTTGAGTTATGCGTTTACAAACATATTTTGCAATTCATTTTAATATTATAAATATTATAGAAAGTCAAAACGCCATGTATGAATGAAACCACATACACAGCGTCGATGGTAATAAATTTAATTTACAACCATCCGTGTAATTAACTCGCGTGTAATTAAACTAAATAACAAAATAATGCCCCGCCCCATATGGATACCGACCGCCATCAATGAACTGTTGTTGTCGGTCGCGGCCAACACTGAATATTATGCAGATTTTGCGCGCCGTGCAAGACATAATCCATCATTATCGTTATTGTAGGTTAATGTAAACGCCAACGGTCGGAGCAGTTGTATGTTGTGGATTAAGTTGTGTGTGTGTGTGTGTGTGCATCGCCCTCGTTGCGCGCGCGTATAAATTCGATATAAAAAGCAGCGGTGAGCAATTAAAAAAAAGCACGCCCGCTCGTACGCGCTCAATCATTCACGTGTGCGTTTAAGCATGCATGAATGACGTGTTTAAACGCTGCGAAATATTATTGCGAGCTTTTCAGTCCGTACGTCGTCGATTTCGCGAATGCGAGTATGAGGCATGCAAATTGTGAAAGCACGCAACCGCCGCCAGTGATAATTAATTAATTATATCAAACGCAAACCCACAACGTTGTTATTAATTTATATTATCATCACCCTCTAAAGTAAATATTTAAATTTCGACCTGTTTTTGCCAAAAATTTGCACATTCGACTGCACATTCATATTTTATTTTATAGCGAAAAATGTTATTTTTCGGCGAAAAATAAGTAATATTAATATTAATCAATGTTTTGTTTGTTGTGACGGTAATGCATGTAGTTTGATAAATGTTTGAATTCAGTGTCAGCGCAATGATGAGCGATAACCATAAAGAAATTCGAAATCGGAACACGGTATACGGCATTGTTCGGCGTGGAATGCTGAGGCGCATAAATCATAGTTACGACTTAAATGCGGCGATATTCGTTTCCATTACCTACCAGCATAGCTATTATCTAATAAAACCATGTTGTTGTTTGTGCTGTTCTCCGAGAATTAGCTGTAGTTACATTTTGATTATAAAAACGGCGATGAAAAGTGTAACAGTGCAAAATATCTCAATTTATTTGTATTAGGCAACAAGAATTTAGAAATTTTAAAGGAATAAATAGTTAATTGTCAGTTTAGAAGCTTGTTTGCTCGCCTAATTCAAATAAAAATAAAAATTGTTTGGAAGAAACAAGAAAATTTTGTTTTAGAAAAATTTGAAGTTTTTTTTTCTGAAATAGGTTAAGTAAACGTCAAATTTTGACTTTTGTCAACTCAATAATGACGTCACAAGCATTGTACCAAGCGTAAAGGCGCGAATTTCAAAAATAACTAACTAAAATGTCATTTTTCTCAACTTAATCAACAATTTTTACAAAAATGTCTTTTTCTTTGTGAATAATATCGATTTCCGATCATTAAAGAACAGTTTTTCAAAAGCCGTGTGTTAAAAGTTAATATTTATGTATTTCTGTTGGCTTGTTGAAGTTTAAACCGATTAATAATTCACTTTACACAACAAAACCACTACAAACGTTGATAATATATGCGTTCAAAGCAAAGTTATTCCTCCAACATCAAGTCTTCCTCCAGTTTAAACAATTCTCGCGTTTTAATTGAATTATCGCCGAGCTTTAATTAACTTGTTAAGTTATCCGTTGCCGTCAATTATAAAGTAATATTTCTCAGACAAAACGTTATAAACGCTCCCAGGAATAAATAAAACCACCGGCTTCAAATTGTTATTTATTTTGCACTTGAATTGTGCGGATCTATTGAAAGCTGATTGCAGCCAGCATTTAATACACTAACAACACACCAGCGAGCCTGGTGAACGTCCATCGACGTCGAACGTAGTGCGCGCGTGGCAGGCAGCGAAGAAAAAGAAAACAAACAAATCAGTTTCGAGCGTCTGCACGTAGACAACACGCCGCTTGTGCTCGACCGTTGCAAAGTCTGTTGAACTATATTTAGAGCAGATAGTCGTTATAATTGCAACAATAGGCAAACGTTATTAGCGAACGCATTTCACCTGGGTGTGCGCGCCGCCTTTCGTCGGCCGTCAGACGCGCTGCGAACAAGGCGAGTCGAAACCACGCCAGACGAGACGAGAATTGAAAAAAAAAACAAACGCAACAAGAAAATTATTTCGAACCGGAACAGCCAGACACGATGTAATGTAATGTCATTGCGACATGTTTTGGGAGGAGACGCGCAACAATTTCGCATTCAATCACAAGCAGATCAAGCCAATTACAAAACAAGTTATAAGGGTGAAGAAGAGTATTATCACACCCACCCTGCGTGATATAACTACCTTGAACATCTTCAATGCATATTTTTAATTGCACACTTGAAAGCGTGCAGCCACTTTGAAGTGATCAGAGATCAGGGGGAGTGTGCTGCGCGCTGGGGAAAACTGTGCAAGAATAGCTCCGAAAGCCGCCGCGCAGCATGCCCACACGAATCGAGCGGTCGTTAACTCGTCGGAGAGCAATTATTATTATTATAGAATCGTCGAGATGGGGAAGGGAGGCGCCGTCAGAGAGAGAGAGAAACGTTGAACGCGCGCACAACCGAGCGCGTTTCTCTGATTATTCAGCGCAAATCACCATTATTAATTAACTGTAACCGACGGCCCGCTAGGAAAATTAATCTCGAGTCATGAGCGATGACCCTAGGCAACCAGATATACACGAAATGTGATATACGTTATTAATTCACTCACCTGGATTTTCATAGATGGCATTGTACACGATGAGGGCGGCATCATCATCCCTCAAAACGTCCCATAATCCGTCACAGGCCAAAACAAGGAAGTCTTCGGTGCCATCCAGAGCGTATTCACGCACGTCCGGTATCGCATTAATAAAGGGTTTGTATTCTGAGTCGCCTGCATGCGCATAATAATAATAAATATTAATAAAACTCGCATGGAGGATAATTCGAATATAAATTACCGATTGCTCGTGAAACGGCCAATTGTCCATTGACACGCCATGTACCCCAGTAAATGACACTGCCGCCTTCGGCTTCGATCCGCTTGCGCTCGTCCTCGCGATCTGGCTTGTGAGGGCGCACACATTGTTCGACCAGCCCTTGTCTTGCCAAGATCGCTTGCGAGTCCCCAACCCATGCGACAAACAAACTTTTCTCTTTCGGACGCAGTAGCGCACATAACGCCGTCGAGCCACCGGAAAAGTTCTGCAGGGGGAAATAAATTGCTAGCATTAATCTCAACCAGCAGAAAAGTTTTAAGTGTGCAACTTACTTCGACTTTACATTTCTCGATGAACAAAAGGTCCGTCCGGCAAAAGGCTTCTGTTAAGGCATCGTCCGGCTGACCGGCGAAGGATTTGCTTTCGGCGAGGTATTGATGAAGGTGAGCGGCGCTGTAGGCGGCGGCATCTTGTCCGCCATGACCGTCAAAGATTGCATAGTAACTGGACGGACTAACCTCCTATAATATCAAAAGAAACACTCAGTAAATATAAAACTTTGTAGTCTGTGAGAGTAAAACTTACACTTTTGTTAAAAATAGTGTTCAAATCATGCACAATGACGTGCCTATCTTCCATGCGGCGACGGCTGTTCCGCACCGCATGGTAACTGACCAAATTGTAGGGAGGACCCGGGGACGGCAGCGAGCACAGCATACTGTTGTCCAAATACCTGAGACATATTTCGTTGACTTGTAGTATCACCGATTGCATAAGCTTTAGCGGTTCGTAGGCTAAAAAAAACAGCAAAACAGTAACAAATCGTCGGCCATTTTGAATTTCAAGTATTCACCATTTTCTGATGTGTTGAATCCGCACGCGATTGGATCCTTTTTGCAGTTGGTGCGAACTTCTTCGATAATAATCTTGATTAAAGGACTGAGCAAACTTTTTGGGCATTTTCTGCAAATAGAAAACATTTATTATTAATTTCTATTAAAAATACAACCAAAACATGTAATTAAAGTTGCCTATGTTAAAAAGGTGTAATAAAGCAAATAATTTTACAATTTACTATCATTTTTTGGTTGATTTTGTATACACAGTCTTGATATAATACAGTAAATAATACTAAAGTTACAATCAAATTGTAAGACAAGAAATAACTCTTCGCATAGTAAAATTCACATTAAATCCCAAACAGATACACACATTATTCATTTAAAATCATCGATAATTCTTTGATATCACATTGAAATTGTTTTCATTTACAAGTACAAGGACTCTGCTTTTGCTTAAAACCTATTAGACATTCTAGCAAATCTCAATTGCGTCCCAAATTTGGTTATTTCTCAATTAGTTCCCATTACTGCAGGCCACATCAAGTTTTACTTAGCATGACAGCGCTCAGTAAGAAAATAGAATACTGATACATGCAAATACAACATCATCGTCAAAATTCTCCAGTTGTTTTCGTCACACAAATAAAAATTTCCATTAGAAAAAATAAACATTGATTCTAACAATCGTCGCGTCCTGCTTCAATCCAATTGATACTTCAATACAATCGATCTAATCACCAAAGTCAGAAATACTGATCCATTTCTTTGTTCCGGGTGCTCAAACACCGTACAACGCAGCAAGTCGACCTTTGAGTAATGGCGGAAAAGTGCCATAGACTTCCTCCCAGTTGTTACCCATGTGCTGCTTGTATTCCATTATCATGTAAGCAATTTTTTTACGTAACTCAGTCTCGACATCGCTCCAGGACGCGGCCGCATCGCAGAAATAAATGAAATCATCAGCGAATACGTCGGGATTACGCATTATTAATTCGCACAAACCGCGGAATGCATTTTCTTTATCCTCACAATCCGCTACATTCCGAATATTTCGACAGACAGGCCGCATTAGTGTGCGTAAATAAGGAGACACCTCTGTAGGACAAACCAACCCCAGAATACAGAATGTAATCGCAACAGTCTTGTGCATATTCTGCAAACCATCCGTACTCTGCAGAATCTCCGCCACATGTTCAATAATCTTGCCTGCATATGGCGCCATTGCGGATTCCATGGCAATACACAATTTGTTAATCACCCACGCAGCGTTATTACAAGCGCCATTGAATCGCTTATCGAGATTCTCAATAATCAACGGCATAAAGACATGCACATGCTGTGCGACGTACGGAAAACATAGATTCACCATCTCGCCGAGCAGCGCTAGACCCGGCTGACGTACATTGATAGATTTATCTTGTATGGCTCCATATAGTTGATCAATAAAATTCAAATTAACAAAAAAGCTGGCAAACTGTCCTTTCAAAGTACTGCAGAGTGCAACCAAGAGATCCATGGCACCACAGACAAGATTCTTATCATATTCTTCATCGGAATTATCGCCGAGATTATTTTCTGTGAGTATACTCGTACATTTGACATAAACAAGCTCAGCATAGGGAGCGAATTCATCACCGACTGAAATCACCACGTTGGATAAACACTCGCAGATTGCAAGAAACTCCTCTGGATTGTTATAATCATCCAACGTGGTAAATCTATCAAGTAACCTTGGCATAAGTACACCCAAAACACTCGTAAAATGAGAACCAACGCCTTGCGCCAAAACTCCAATGGCGTCGTAAAGCAAAAACAACGAGCGTGTTTTGTAAATATCAAAACCACGCACAAACGCTTGTGTAATAACATCTATATAAGCCACCAGTTTAATCTTGGCCTCCTCTTGAAAGAAACAAAACGAAGAAATAGCCGCACGCTGCACGCGTTTGTTATCATCCAAAGAATGCTCCAATAACGACTTCAGAGTAGCCAGGAATAACTGATCATCATAAACGATGTACCGTGTATATCTACTGAGGGTCCAACAGGTAATGCTACGCACCAGCGCCGAGGGGTGATCCATACACTCCAAGAACAGCGGAAGTAAGTCAGCCAAGTGTTTCGCAAGCGAATGGAAGCAGCCATCGGCAATGGCACCGAAAGCAAGTATACCGCATTCTTTGAGTAGTGCATCTTCTGAGTCAAGATTGGCGAGGATTAATGGTAGGGCGATATCGACGAGTTCACTGCCGAAACGTATCGCGAGCGAGTCCAGTGAAGCTGCGCTGCATTTTCGCAGCGTGCACGCAATATCCGGATCGTCATCGTCGTCCGATGCTTTGGCAAAAGGTTTCACATCCTGGGCGCTGTCCTGAGTATCCAGGTCTTTTCCTAGGGTATCTTTAAGAACTATCAGTTCATAATCAGAATATCTAAAATAAAATTCATTAATTTTTGCATACAAAAAGAAGGAAATTAAAGTAACCTCATATTTTTAAGGAGAATAGGAATCAACATTTTGAGATGCGCACGTAACATTCCAACACACAACTGGAGTTTGGAAAGCGCCAGCCAAAATTCCCCAGCTTGCTGGGCAATATCCGAATTGTCATCCACAGATTTCGTAATCATGTAGCAGATAACATCGTTCATCGCCGGCAGAATAGTATCATCTTGATTATTTACAAATGTGACAAACCCTTGGACAACAGCAAGAATAATTTGTGGATGTTCATCAATCGCGTGCGATATTAACTTCTCCAGATAACCTCTCCGATCAAAATCAGCATTTATCAAGTAATAGTGTTTCTGTAGGGTTTCATTGAGGATCCGGAATGCCCATTTCCTGACTTCCACACTTCTATGTCCAGTCAACTCAACAAAAGTCCCCAGTAGACCTTTTATTGTTCCATCAATTTGAGTGGAGTAATTCAAACTATTCAAGTAATCCTCAGTCACTAAGACTAGAGTCTTCATTGCAGCCTCACACACATCATCATTGCCTGCTGATATCAGATTGAGTATAACTGAGACTATGTTGCTCATGCTTGCAAAGCCTTCCTTCTGCACCATGACATTAATGAGTACTGAGGCACTCAATCGTACTTCTCTGCTGGTGTCACTCAGCATCGCAAGACATTTGTGCTGCATTTGATGCTTCACATAGACTGGAATGTTTGAGTAGAGGTAAACAATGTTGTTCTTGAGTATGAGTCCAGCCAGTGCTCGTGTCCTGTCATCAAATGTCTGATTGCTCTCACAGACAAGCAGGAGATAACTACAGAATTCTGGATTTTGCTGTAGTAGGCGTAGATTTTCTTGCACATTGCGTTGGACGACACTATCGGGTATAAACGAGTCCTCGAGCACGGCGAGTACTTGCTTGAGAACGTCTTCTTGCGGCGTCCAATCCATGATTTGCAGGTTAGGTGCTCCGTTCGGATGAGTAACCGATACAAGCGATGCTTGTCACATCAATATTCAGCCATCAAACACGCACGTAACGAAAGAAAACATTTGATCGCGGATTGCGTTAAACACTGAATGCGCACTGGCGATGGACGGGTGCCTAACGCATATCTGATTGATTACGTTTTGTTGGGAGCGCAGCGCCTTTGCAGAGCCGTGTGCGCGAACGGGCGCTGCGTAGCAGCCAGCTCAGAGTCGAATTGACAAACAAGGCAGGCGGCAGGACGTCAGGGCAGGACGCAGGATACACTCGCAGGGCTGGAGGGGAGTAGTGCATATGGCACACAGCGGAGCGTCACACGTCATTCACGAGCAATGATGGTGGCGGATCAGCGCATGATGTTGCGCAATTTGCGTGTTTTTCCATAAAATAAAAACTGAATTATGTCAATTTCTATAAATTTTCAGGAAAATTACGTCGCATTACTAATCAATAGAGTAATGAAATCAATATAAATTGTATTCAATATTATATCGACAAAGAATTAGAGTTTTTGTGTTCATTTTGATAGAAAATTGATGTTTTAGGTTAATTTTCCGAGCGGAAACCGCCATATTGAATCATAAAACTGTTTTATAGCCGCAGAGAAGTAAAGTTTTGGTTATTTTAAGCCATAAACTTGTTTTTTATCCACATGCACACAATATTTAATTTAATTTAATAGTTTTATATTAAATTATGGCAATTTGTGCGCGTTGCGTGTATTTTCTAAAGGAAAATAACAAATTAAATATGTTAAAAGTGTAAAACACAATATTTTACTACACAAAGAGAAAGAATGATAACACTTTTAGTGTTTACCTACGTGTAAGTATTAAAAAACAACTTTTTCGCTCGAGTGCGCAAAATTGAAGCCTATTACCGCAGAAAACAATTTTTTCTACAATCGTTGGCGTTAAATGTATTCATTTAAGATTGTTTCATACGAAAAACAAACAATCGTCGTTTGTTATGAAACAAAAGTGACGAACGCACAAACTTTCCATTTACCAAACAACGCCTATTATTTTCACTCATTAGAATAATAAATTTACAAGCCGCGAAGCAAACCGCTAATTCGCAACATAATAATAAACACAAAACAATTAAATTCATGAATGCATAAAACAAACCACAAGAAAAATAATACGATTAACATTTGCAAACTATAAAGTGAGCCATTTGTGGTCGCAATCACATCCTATGATACACGCACAACACACCACCATTTCTAATAATTTATTTATTTATAGAGATCAAACAATCACACCTTCCCGCACCGTCGGCGCGCTATTAATTTAGCAATGAGTCACGAATGTCACATTTGACTCACTTTTCCACGACATTTATCGACACGAATTTAATTTATATATTGCAAAACACGCCCGGATCAAACAGCACACAAATTATCAGCGAAAAACAAACTGATGATAGCAACAGCAACGGATTGCAGACATTTTACACATTGTAAGCACACAAACAACTCACACACACACACATCGAATACATTAGATATTAGATTGGGTAGATTTAGATTGATGTAATTACGCTCTTGTGATTATAAAACGAGGAAAAAAGTGCTAACGACACGAGTGAGTGCCGAGCGCCAAGCGCAAAACACCCGGTGCGTGGTATTAGTTTATTAATTATGCACGAGAAATTCTAAACTATACAGGTTACTACATGAAAAACAACAAAATAATAATAAAAACCGCCATTGAAATAAAAATTTGTTTTAAAAATACAAAATTTACGGTGAATAATTTTCGTAATTTTCAAGATACGCGTAGAGTATTACGACACTCGGATGACTGTAATGTTAATTAGTCTAATTAAACCCAAACGAGACGAGAATAGATGAGAAGCATTAAGAATACGCTTGTAATGCAATAAAATACAAACAATTTTTCGTGCCATTATTATTAATGCATGTAATATTCCATCCACCGACCGGTTATTTATATTTTTATGCATAGAAATTAATAAATAAATAAATTGTGTTGTGGGGTGTCTTTGTATTGTTGTGTTACTATGACAACACAATAGTTGTAATCACCTTCGGGGGTAATTTACCACGAAGCAACAAAAAGAATATAAAGAGTCGTTGCATGACTGCTGGTCGCGCAACACGTTATTACAAAAAGCAAAAAAAGAAAAAAGAAAAAGAAACAAAAGACGAACAGCGATTGCGCTGCGCTTACTTTTCGGTGAGATATTGCGTGGTCCAATCGATGATCCCGCCGACGACTTCGACGTTGATCAGCTTGTAACTCGCCAGCTTCACAGGTAACTGCTCGTTGGGGTTGACGGTCTTTGCGAAATGTTCGAAAAACTGCCGATAGTCCGTTAGATAATCGTCGCGGTTAGCCATTATTGCAATGTGAGGAAAACAAAACACTGCGAGTGCAACGATTACTATACACACTGCCCGCTGCTCGTGGTGCGCGAGTTTCTTGTTAGTTGTGTGTTTTTTTTTTTTCTACGATGTATCACAGGCAACAACACTTGTTTGTCGAGTTTATTTGCACTGAACAATTAGCGGCGCGGTTTCGCGTGATGCTCGTGATCGGGCGGCAGCGTCTGCGTGAGATTCGTTTGTTTTTGGGTGACACTCCGGTGCGAGCGGAAGAGTGGTCGACGGAAATTGCGGGATTGCGGGGCTGGGAATGTGTCATGCAGCAGAGATCTAACCAAACACTCACTCCGACACTCCTCGGCGAGCGCGGCCCTTCTCGCTTCTCGCACGGTACGGCACCGCGGGCGCACACGCACCGCTAGCGTTTTTCCACGCTTCTTCTCTTCGTTGTGCTTACTGCTAATCGGCACGCGTTTTGTCTTGCTCGCACACGTTACGCACCGCTATCTCCGCTACTACTACCACCGCCGCGATTCGTGCACCGTTGCACATCAACGCACATCGTTGGCACGCGCTTGTGTTAGTGCGTTTTTTTGAGCATTTTCCGGATCTTCCGGATAGCGCATCTGTCAAGACTGACAGTGCTGCCAACTATCACGAGTTTTGATTTTGACGTGAGAATAACAAGCAAGAGCAAGCATAAATTTTGAACTGGAAGTACATTGTTAGTCTAGTAGTCTTTATATCCTTTCGGAGGTTTTGTTATTGTACGAAATATGTCCTTATTTGTCAAATCTACTTTCCATTCGTTTCTATTCGGCAAACTTCGCGAATCACATGCTAACTCGTGACACATTCAAAATGGCGGCATTTTCAATTTTGCCTGCATGATTTCTAAGTAAACTAATTTAATAAATGCTACCTAATTACATGATCGTACAACTTGTGTCAAAAGTAGGCTCAATTTCACCTTTGATTTCTTTACTTT
Source organism: Dalotia coriaria (assembly GCF_025399875.1). Taxonomy (NCBI): domain Eukaryota; kingdom Metazoa; phylum Arthropoda; class Insecta; order Coleoptera; family Staphylinidae; genus Dalotia; species Dalotia coriaria. The sequence goes on from NW_027045451.1 coordinate 8,672,036, forward strand.
TAATATTCAAGTAGGTGGCTTCATATTCCTTCTGCATATACTCTGGCAGTGGTTTACTCCAATCTTCTGGAGGGTTCTTCCTCTTTTCCCACACATCATTGTCATAATGTGCTTTCATGCGTTCGAAACGTCTGATTTTCTCACTAACAATTATTTCTTTCTAAAAATATGTATGAAAATTTAAATACCTAACCTTAAAATTGATAATTTGTGCACAATTTTAGTCTTACACCAGCTTTAATGTCTCTGTTGGCTTCCCATTTGTATGAATTATCCAAGTCGCGTTTCCATTGTGTGCAGTCAGTGCTATGGCCATCAACAAAGTATTGTTGAAAGCGACTTTTTATTGACCGACAATCGGAATATTCATCATCATAAACTACGCTTGGTCGAATCTACGATTCATTACCATATAATAATGTAGGTCATATATTAGAACATTAAATATTACCATCCATTCGTCAGGTAGACTGTCTTCTTTAGGTTGGGTATTGTTTGATTCATTTTCGGGCATTTTTTAAATATTATTGCAACTAATAAAATGATATAACCTCGACGGAAACAAGTACTGTAACATAGGCAATCAATATTACAAAAACTAAACTGTTTAGTAATGGAAATTATGGATATCTTTTTTAATGATAAAAGTTGATTATTAATTTCACTGTTTTTCAAATTATCTTTACTAATTATGTGCAATTTGTCTTGTTTTTCACATATTTTTAAACATTTTTAATGATTTAATATAGGCAACTCAACATACACTTGAACAAGAGTACACTTCCGCATAAAAATGGATTTAGTGGGCCATTTTAAATGCGAAAAGAACGAAAATCTCAACAAGTTCTTGAAAGCAGCTGGTTTATCATTCATAACACGATTGTTTGTAAGATGGTCTAAACCTACCATGGCAGTTTTGAAATTAGAAGATTTATGGTCGATAACAGTCAGATCCACCTTCTCCTCACGTGAAAAATCTTTTCGAATTGGTCAAGAAACAACTGAATTCTTACCAGGAAAAGTTATAAAGGTATTCACACAACTCCCTAAACTAAACTACCTGAAAGTGAACCTATTTCAGAGCGTTTCTTCTATGGAAGATGGCAAACTGGTAACAAAAAATGTCATTGATGATAAAATTAACACAACAACCTATTACGAGTTTGGTCCTAACTCCCTCACAATTAGAATTGTTGAGGAGAAAACAGGTATTGAAGCACGACGTATCTTCAAAAAACTTCCAACAAAATTATAAATGTTCCTAGCTTTACAGACACAAGACAATTTCCTGAATTATTTGAATTTTGATCACTTGTGATAATTAACATTGCACCCAGAATTTTTATAACCATTATAATCATGAACAATAAAAGTTAGTAACATATTCGTACGAAAATAGACGAATTTAAAGAATTTATAACACATCTCAAAATAAATTAATACATAATTTATATGCGGTATTATATTACTATGTAATTTATATTAGCTGTTATGTAGAAATCAAAATTTTATGTGACTTGCTTGAGTAGTACCTGTAGNGTTGGCACGCGCTTGTGTTAGTGCGTTTTTTTGAGCATTTTCCGGATCTTCCGGATAGCGCATCTGTCAAGACTGACAGTGCTGCCAACTATCACGAGTTTTGATTTTGACGTGAGAATAACAAGCAAGAGCAAGCATAAATTTTGAACTGGAAGTACATTGTTAGTCTAGTAGTCTTTATATCCTTTCGGAGGTTTTGTTATTGTACGAAATATGTCCTTATTTGTCAAATCTACTTTCCATTCGTTTCTATTCGGCAAACTTCGCGAATCACATGCTAACTCGTGACACATTCAAAATGGCGGCATTTTCAAGTTCGCTGATGATTTCGTAAACTAATTTAATAAATGCTACCCTAATTACACTGATCATTACAACTTGTGTCAAAAGTAGGCTCAATTTCACCTTTGATTTCTTTACTTTTGTATGTGTATTCAAGTGGGTGGCTTCATGGCTACTTCTGCATATACTCTGGCTTGATGGTTTTACTCCAATCTTCTGGAGGCTCTTCCTCTTTTTCCACATATTGTCATAATGTGCTTTCATGCGTTCTAAACGCCTGATTTTCTCACTACTTAATTATTTCTTTCTAAAAGTAATACATACAATATTTAAATACCCTAACCTTAAAATTGATAATTTGTGCACAATTTTAGTCTTACACCAGCTTTAATGTCTCTGTTGGCTTCCCATTTGTATGAATTATCCAAGTCGCGTTTCCATTGTGTGCAGTCAGTGCTATGGCCATCAACAAAGTATTGTTGAAAGCGACTTTTTATTGACCGACAATCGGAATATTCATCATCATAAACTACGCTTGGTCGAATCTACGATTCATTGCCATATAATAATGTAGGTCATATATTAGAACATTAAATATTACCATCCATTCGTCTGGTAGACTGTCTTCTTTAGGTTGAGTATTCTTTGATTCATTTTCAGGCATTTTTAAAATATTATTGCAACTAATAAAATGATATAACCTCGACGGAAACAAGTACTACTAACATAGGCAATCAATATTACAAGAACTAAATAGTTTAGTGTCGGAAATTATGGATATTTTTTTAAAGATAAAAGTTGATTATTAATTTCACTGTTTTTCAATTATCTTTACTAATTATGTGCAATTTGTCTTGTTTTTCAAATAATTTTAAACATATTTTATGATTTGGTATAGGCAACTCAACATACACCTGAACAGCAGTACACTTCCGCATAATGGATTTGGTGGGTCATTTTAAATGCGAAAAGAACGAAAATCTCAATAAGTTCTTGAAAGCAGCTGGTTTATCATTCATAACACGATTGTTTGTAAGATGGTCTAAACCTACCATGGCAGTTTTGAAGTTAGAAGATTTATGGTCGATAACAGTCAGATCCACGTTCTCATCACGTGAAAAATCGTTTCGAATTGGTCAAGAAACTACAGAATTCTTACCAGGAAAAGTTATAAGGGTATTCACACAACTCTCCTAAACTAAACTACCTGAACGTAAACCTATTTCAGAGCGTATCTTCTATGGAAGACGGCAAACTGGTAACAAAAAATGTTATTGATGACAAAATTAACACAACAACCTATTACGAATTTGGTCCGAACTCCCTCACAATCAGAATTGTTGAGGAGAAAACAGGTATTGAAGCACGACGCATCTTCAAAAAACTTCCGACTAAATTATAAATGTTCCTAGCTATACACGCACAATAGTATTTCTTGAGTTTTATGAATTTTGATCACTTGTGACAATTAACATTGCACTCAGAATTTTTATAACCATTATAATCATGAACAATAAAAGTTAGTAACATATTCGTACGAAAATAGACGAATTTAAAGAATTTATAACACATTTCAAAATAAATTAATACATAATTAATCTGCGGTATTATATTACTATGTAATTTATATTAGCTGTTATGTAGAAATCAAAATTTTATGTGACTTGCTTGAGTAGTACCTGTAGTGCAACCAAAATTTGTTTTTGTTTAAAACACAAATAATAATTATCATCTCTTCCTGGAACTATTTGTCGCAGTAGGTCATAGACGTAGCAAACAAGATCTTTTGTTTGTTCTTCTTCTTCTTTTTCTGTCCGCACTTTACGTTGTTATCGCCCACTGCGTCGACATCGTGCGACAGAGAGGCTTTCTCTAAAGCCATCGCGATAGCATCGCTAAAACTGCTGTTGTAAGCCGGCGCCGGGACGTAATCTTCGTCCTCGTTATCGCTGTCTACCCTCACCTGCCTTGGCGTGGCTGTGAGCTTTGAGCCGGTGACGTTAATCAAACGGAAAGATTCCACCTGCGAGATTTGTGGAGATGATTTAAGTTGCGGCCAAGATGGTTGCTGGCGTTTTGCGGTTAACATCTTTAAAGAAATAATTACTTTAGAAGGTAATTAGGACATTCAAAGAGGGATTGTTGAATAGGGGACTGACACAAATTAATATAAATTAATAATTTGTGTTAATTATCCTATCATTTGTTCTAGCACTTTGTTAATATTCATTGAAATATATGAATATCAATGAATAACAAAAACAAAATGCAAATATTTTAAAATAAATAAATTTACCGTAGCAAAAGATGGTCCTGATACTTCTCCATCACCCTGACTCCGTAAGGAAACAGGTGAAACACTTCTCGACGTAGATAAGGAATCTTCACGCATTCTTTCTTTACCTATATCGACCTGGGACTACTCCTTAAATTGAAACTGCACCTGGCATCGAATTGTAATATCGCTTAGCTGAATCTTCCCATTTCCTGCCGGATTTTCCCTTCTGTGTAATCTTTTTCTTCATAAGTGCTTTTTCTCTAGCACGTTTCTGACGCCGTTTCTTTTCTCAACCCGCAGCTGTTCTGGAAACTCATCCGCCGTTTCTCGCTTACGCATGAAGATTGCAGGCTGAATTTTCAGCAACTTCGAACTGGCAAGTCACCGGTAGATGCTGTTACCGAAAACGATTGGTGTAACTTTCAGTCATCGACCCGCCTTCCTTTCTCAAATAATGCGTCTCGGAGATTGTCTTCAGAAAACCCAGTGAACCGTAAGTATGCTCCAACATCCTTACATTTCACCAATGGGTATATGCTGGCCGCAATTTCAGCGGCCTGATAAAAGTAGGAAATACTTCATAGGAGGATCGCGGCCGTTGATGCGAATGATGCCAGCTCACTGGATGGTTGTTCACCGCTGAGTATATCATGTTTGAGCTGGAACCGTTCGCGCGGTTTTACTTCGTTGGATAAATTCGCCAAAAGAATATTTTCTACGCTCTTTGAAGTTTTACATAGACTGCCTGATGAAGCTACTCCTCTGATAAAGTCGATTCGCTCAACAGCCGAGCCTTCAACTCCAACTTTTCGTTGCGGCGTTCGACGCTGATATCGCAATTACAGTGATCAACAATTTGCACGATTCAAAGTGATTGCGCGTCCGGAAAGTTCAACAAAGAGAATGGTTGATTCTCGGTTGTAGTGATTGCCGGTGTCGATCGGATATGTAATAGAGAACCGCGAGCGCGCGCTTCATCAACTGAAACGCATCGCTTCGGTTCACGTTGAAATGACGGATGTGAGACCGCCGCACAAACACTGAAATTACATCAAAAAACGTTTGGAATAATATTGCGCAGCCACAAAATATGCTTTCTTTGGTAAGGGGACTGACACAGTAGAGTATACTTTCACATCTACCGTGCTACTATCCACAGTTGATTCAGTATCAGATACCGCATACAAAATGTACTTTGATAAATAAATAAATTCAGTAAATAAACGCTAAGAAATTGAATTCAAACACAACCTTTAGGTGTTCGAGCGCTGAATGCCCTGCTGGCAGATAGGGCTTACTCCAGACTTTTCCGACAATGCCAGGTAGTGTAGAATACAGGACTAACAATAGATAAGGACCGCAATGTAATATTTTGGCCGCCAGCACGGATGCAGCGTGATCGCATACATGGGTTTTATTGTTCGTGATTCTGTAAATTTACATTAAAATAAACATTTTGAATTTTTGAATAAGTGTTCAAATGCAGGAATGGTAGCAAAATTATGTTTAATTTATGCTGTTATGATATTTGCATTTACACTGATTTTCCAAAGGTAAAATTTCAAAACTGCAAAGTTATTATGTACTCAAGACTTGGTAAAGATTAAAAAGAAAAACTAGCAAAATGCTTACAATTTGTTCAATAAATTATAGTCAATAAGAGCATCAGGATTGTTCATGTACTGTTGTAGTCCCCTGAAGATTGCACAATAAATTGACAACTGCAAGCAAAATGACATCAAAATATAACATTTGTAAAAGAATTGCAAATGTTTTGAAATGTTTAAGTTTTTTAAATCAGTCCTATTATCAATGCTCACACAAAATATTCAAGCAAAACCCCAAATATGTCATCATATGAAAAGTATTTTTCTTTGAGAATAAAAATAAAATGTAATTACTCGTTTTGAATGAAATGCTCCTTGTTGTACTTGTGCTTTCCAGTAGTCACCCATTTGTGACCGACATTGGGACTCCTCGCAGTATGTCCACCGCCAGTGTGATTCTCACGTGGCGTGTAATGAAAGTTGAGCAGATGATTCAAACTCTGCTTGCTTGCTGCCTTGCACAAAAACGGATCCAACTTCCGGTTCCAGTTCATCCTGTTCTAGCCGGGTTGTATCTCGACTGCCTGCACCGCCAGCATTATTGCCAGGGATGTAGACACCACGTGTGCGCGGGCGTTTGTCGAAACCGCGCGCCCGTTGCGGCTGCGGTTTGCGAGATGGTTCAGATTTGTTGGTCGGAAAACTGCCGCCAGCCGGTTCACGGCGACGGCCGCCGCGCGGCAATTGCTTGCCACCCAGCGCATCTGCAACCAATAGCATCGCACATGTTAGCGAGTATATACGATGATGCACGAACAATAGTCACGACGCCATTTTGTAACGTATTCCGTAATAGGGTATGAGGTTGACTATTTTTAGTGACATGCGCTCACCTTGGTTGTTCTTTTTCGAATCAGATGGCTGGCCCTTCGCCGATGCCTGATTCGGGCGATTGCCTTTTAACTTTTCCATTTCCTCCAGACTTACTTACTAAGGGCGCGCCGGATGATGGGCGTCCACCGCGTGGAGCGTTAGCGACACGAGATGATTTCGTTGGACACATTTTACAAAGCCATGTTTATACCAGTCTAGCCGAAAAAATGTGCACGAACGCTATCGTATTCAATGCGCGTGCAATATACTTGCTGGGTGGAGGAGTGCTTCCGGAGACGGGTTGACCTTCAGGTCGGGGAGCTGAGGACCCCCAGGCGGCTGCCGGACGCGATGGATATCCCTATCAGGGCGAACGAAACTGTCTCGTTCACGCCGCTGCAATGGCGACGGGAATGCACTACGCACGGACAAGTCACCCGGCCAACAAAACACACGAAACAAGCGCATGCGCCATAAAATCACTTCCGTTCTCATCCCGCACACATTAGATTTTAAAATGTAGCAAACAAATTCTACGTTTTTTATTTAAATATCAACAACAAGTAGCTATATTTAATGTTTTATTTATGCATGTAAATTATATTTACAAATACGCTTTTAGTTTGGGTGATTAATTCACGAGCAACAACGCAAATGAAGATTTAAAGCAACATCACCACTAGTGACGTCTGGCGGTGAATTTGATCACTAATCATAAAATGTCATCACCCTGACCTGTCAGGTGATATCAAAATAAGTAGGAGTCTTGGGGATCAGGACAAGTACGACGTATTTATTTACTTTATTGTGATAGTGAGTATGCATTTCACGCCACGAATGATTGATTAGTGGAAAATCGTCATCGTCGCCGCCGGGCGGAGCATCAATAATTCAGCGCTAAGAGTGAGTGAATGAACCACACGTCAGCCCAATCAATTCCCGAGCGAACTCGGTCATGTTTCCCATGCCAGTCGAACGCGAACTCTCGTCGAAAGTCGCGACGCTGGTGACCCAATGCAATCGCAACTTTTTACACGATTATTGCGCGCCTAATTGCTCAACATATTGCGCCATTGCTACATGATTACTTTTGTGCTCGCCAGACCAACTCTACCAGCCGCAAAATGGTGCTGACCACTGCAGAGGAGCCGCAGGTGAAGGAGACTACAAGTACAAGTACTGAAGGTGGTGCCACCGAAGGGGAGGAAACCCGTGATGAGCGGACATTTGAGTGTAATATTTGTTTGGATACTGCAAGAGATGCTGTTGTCAGTTTGTGTGGGCATTTATTCTGGTAAGCATTCAAAACTTTTCAATTATTTAAGAAAAAAAAGAGTATTTTGTTTACTGGTAGCTGGTTTATGGAAAATCAAGTTTATTTGTGTAACTGTGTCAAAGTGGAGTTGAAATTTACAAGGAAAATAAAGAATTATCATATTATGCCGGCACAAAACAACTACGCTCATTAAATTCTGCAATTTGCATGTTTTTTGCTGATATGCTGCATATTTTTACATAATTCCACTTTTTTTCCACTGTCTACGAAGTAAAATGATGTTTTCCAGTAAATTTTACTCAATATTGTGACTAATTCATCATAAAAACTTTACTTTTAACTAAAACTTACGTTTTTTTACTCTAAAATCATCAATATTCTAAGTTTCTTTGTATTTTTCTTTCAGTTGGCCCTGTTTACATCAGTGGCTTGACACAAGACCAAACAATCAAGTCTGCCCGGTATGCAAAGCGGCAATAAACAAAGAAAAAGTCATCCCGCTCTACGGCCGAGGCAGTACAAACCAACAGGACCCCAGAGAGAAGTTCCCACCTCGACCACAAGGCCAGCGAACCGAACCTGAAGCTGGCACCCACTTTTCAAGTAAATACCTGGCATTAATTATTTAATTCAGGCATGAATTGAGTTTTCTAAATGATAATTGGCTTGCGTCACGAAACATTTCGGTTTTGTTTACATGGCGTGAAACAATTGCGCAATTACATCAACAAACTCGTGACTTAGCACAAAATAACCATAAATAATTACTATGCATATGTATATAGATAAAAAGAGCTGGATATACAGTGTGTTGATGCTATATTTCAATTTCAGACTTTGGATTCGGCGATAGTGGATTCCACCTTTCGTTTGGCATTGGCGCATTCCCATTCGGTTTCTTCACATCGACGTTCAACATGGGTGATACACGGCCCAGTGCCGCCGCTCGTGGTACCTCGCAGCATCTGGAAGAGCAGTTTTTGTCGAAAGTATTCCTATGGCTGGCGGTGATTTGTGTCATTTGGCTGCTGCTGGCGTAATCGACACAGATGATATCATGAAATTTAATGTGGAGACAGCAACGCAGCCCCCTCAGCACGACACCAATCTAACATATGTACTGATGCAGTCCATTCCGCGACATTCGGTGGATGTTTAAATTAAAGGCTTAAATTCTAAGATGGGATTCATTTCTGTGTGTAGGGAAACATACTGTTGACTTTAACTATTGTTCAATCTGATGTAATATTTTAGAAGTTAAGATATTTTAGGCATTTCATTGTTTTGTTTTCCTATTATTTTTCTTCTATGCTTTTACTTAGCAATCTAGAGCTCTATTTCCTGTTTCGCAGTTATTTTCTTTAGGTATTAGTGATTATGTTTGTAAATATGAATTACTGGCTGGACATTGTAATTATATAACAGAATAAGTGAATATAAACGTAGTGCAATCGAGTTTTAAGTCAAATTAATAGCAATAGGTAACAATCATTGATTGTTTTCAATCATTTGTCATTGATTGTCATTAAATGTAACAAAATTCTCAGTAATCTCACCAAAAATCATTGAATCAGCTCCATTTTCATCATGCATGTCATATCAGTTAACCAGAAGTTCATTTATCGCAAAGATCCGCGGATTTCGTACGAAGCAGCTGGGAAACAAACATGGCCGGGGTTTATTGGTAGATTGGAGTGTGACACTGATATGATTTCGGTGTTTCCTTTGGAAATGGTGTACGAGGCACGTTTTCCTGATCCGTTTACACTTTGCGGAGGTGGCGATCGCAGCAAACATCCGCAGAGTGCTGTACAGGGACCAGGGTCTTCACATAGCGGAGTTATCATGATTGATGAATACTTATACACTACTAGTTTTGATATGCTCTGATATCTGATACAAACCTATTGAATTTATCATTAAAGCATTCTTTCTTTAATTCATTTACTTTTAGTGCAAATTGATTTATGTTTACTGAATCATGTCATTCATTCACACATTATTTTCATACAGATTTTATGATTGGCTATTGATTGTTTTAGTATGAATTGTATGTTGTAATTTACAATTCAATTTTATTGTTTTCTTTCACTTGGAATCCTTTTGATGCTAATAATTGATTGCATTCTTTTCTGGTGAGTTGTTCCAGCTTAATTCTGCTTACTTCTGTGTCAGTATCATCATATAAGACTAATTCTGGTTTGGCACCATGAATCTTCTTGAATTCAACATTGTTGTATTTTGGGACATCATCATAAATGAATTTTCTTACTTCTGGGAGGCGATTTAGTGAGCAACCTGGACAGCTCTATAACAATAGATAATTATCATTATTTAATAAATTTATAGTTAATAATATAATATTTACTCACTTCAATTACTGCTCTGCTGTATAATTCTTCATCTTTTGCTTGTTCAGCAAATGTACAGGCAAACAAAGCAAGAATTGTAATAATCAATAAGTTCTTCATATTTTTTGCTTTAATATTTGCTTAAAACGGGAAGAATATGGTGTTTAAAAGTATTTTAGGATAAGGAATGCTTTCGTGTAATATTACGTTTGCAACTTTTTATCAGTGAGCATTAGAATACATTAGATGTATGTACACTTCATATTAGTATGAACTTGGAACCGGAGTTATACTTGGATAAACTTGCAAAACAAGTGAAGGTTACCGGATTAGACTCCGGTAATATAGGCAACTTGTTAACGTGTTAACGTGTACAGAATATGGATTTACTTTGTATTCAACGAATAAAGTTACTGCTAGAACACGACAGAGGACACAAGCTACACTGTTCCATTATTTGTATCAATTTGTATCGTGCGGTTTAAGCCGATGTATAGAAAATAGTAGACTGAGGGTGGACATTTGTAATGTGCAACTTGCGCTCAACGAATAAAGAGGAAGTGACTTAGAGAACTGCGACAAAACTCCTTGGAAACTCAGGTACGACTGAGCATTGTGCTTCAGAATTAACACGTTTAGGATAAACAGTAAATCGTCGACTGACTGTACGCCCGCGAAGCTTCGGACCTCCCTTGGCATTGTGCTTCCTGCGTGCTGGCCTTTTATATCTGCGGCGACCCGCAAAAAGTGGTGGGGGTTAGGTTCACCAATAGGAGATGTGGGAACCTGCAAATACAAAAAAGGGGTATCTACCTGTGACTTCTTCTTAATTCAACAGGTAAATTATATCATTCTTATCAAAAACACATTTAAAACGTTCATTGGCATCAATTTTTTAATTTTTTTCAATTTTATAAAAAAATGGTTGTTTGTAAAGTAGGTTTACGATCGAGATGTTTACGTGATAACGTCTTATTGGTGATATAAGTTTTGTTTGTTGCAATTGTTGTAACACTTCACTTGCACTTCACATTTTGTTTTACTGTTAAACATTCAACGAAAACTTAACCGCACGAGAAAATCTCCATTCGTTTGTATGCCGCTAGAGTGAGAGAGACGGAAGATCGGTCCACTCACTCGAACACTATGCCTGCCTCCGCTCGTGTGGATTCCGCGTGTCTAGTTTCACGGAATGACTGGCAGCGCTCGAGATGAGACGGGAGATCGGTCCGTCTCTCTCTCGTTATAGCGATCGGCCTCGTGAGGCCTCGTGACACAAGTTTCTGAACATGTCACCCGACTAAAACGATTTTAAAGACGTTATCACGTCAAAAAACTTAATAAGCTTTTTACTGATTAATATATTTCCCCCATTTTTATATGAAAAATACATTTATTATTATAATGCGATTTACATTGTTCGCTAAGTACATCAGGTATTAAACATACATTTCTTTGAAATTTACAAACATCATAAATATTTATAATCTACTACCTACGGGAGTGTATTCACATGTATATTACACAGAAACTGATGCGTGTGAGATTTATTTTACAACGGGAACATTATCTACTCCACCACTACCACTCGTATAATGCGCTTCATAATTTACACGATGAGTCTTTCGTTAAGGCGACATGAAAACAGTAAAATGCACTACGGGCTCAAGCAGTACATTTTCCTCTTTCATATTCGAGATACACACCTACTCCTGATTATATACACTGTGGTTATGCGACATTTATACATTTTCAAGATTGGAACATTTTTTATGCACAAAAATAAAAATAGAAATAATTCAATCACAAACACCCTGTTCATCCATTGCCAATTAACCAATAGAATAATAAGATGCGATACAAAAATATTCTTATGAATCGATTCGATCACAGCATTTTATAATTCGCATTTTTTGCTTATACGTTACCATAACATTTGAAAGTGCATTCCGAAATCAAGAAACAAATAAACAAATAAAATATATACACATTAGATACTAACATAATCACTTAATTTAACATCACATTTTGTGTAGATCTGCAGATGCAACAATTATTTAAGTCAGATAATGATTGTAGATCACATCCAAGACGTTTGTTTGCGGTATTTATAGACTTGTAGGATTAAACCACATTTAGATTTCTTTATTCCATTAACATTTGTTTAAAAATTGATTTAATTATTTTATTTACGCAACATTATTTTAAAATCTTGTTTTATTTGATGGTGGATTAAGTTTTTAAGTCATTTGATGAATTTTAAAGGGGCGGAACACCCTGTATACACATATGTAATATGTACAAATATTAATATCACACGTGGTAATTTGGAGTATGAATATTCAAATTATTTTTCATTAGTTTTGGTCAGTTTGCATATTAAGGTTATTTACAATACGATGTAATATGTAATGTGTGTTGCCTACATTTAAACTGAATATTCTACAAATGGTATGATATTATATACACACTTGTATCCACATCAATTATTGCTATAATCTATAACCTAACCTAAAATCATTTAAGGTTAAATGTTGTATTGATTGTTCTGCGTTTTTTTTTTTGCATTTTCACATTACACACAAATTTTTATCACGTAAATTCTTTCATCTCAAACGTAACTCGCTTGTTCTGCGCATGCGTGGGAACCATCACTTCAGTAATCTCTGTATCCATGCAGCTGCTGGTTGGATCGCAGTCAATGTTGCTGGGCACGACCAGGTAGCGTGACCTCTTGTCCTCGGATCAGTCGCACTTGAAGGTGACATTACGCGGCCCCGACACGACAGCCGTCACGGCGACGTTGACGGCGAGCCGCGCCGACAGCGGCGGCTCCGGCGACAAGACGTCACTCTGCCGACATCATTGGAAGTGCTTGATATTAAACTGTTTCTGCCTCCTACGTGCGTAATTCCTTCCGAAGAGAATCTTTTTAAACGCATGGCGAAACTCCGGACTAAATATCGTGTAAATAATCGGATTCAGCGTGGAGTTAAAGTATCCCAGCCATAAAAACAGTGAGATAACATACTCCTCAAAGAGATCTTTATAAATAGGTAGTAGTACAGCCATTACAAAGAATGGTAACCAGCAAATGACGAATGCACCTGTGATAATCGCCAGGGTTTTCGCCGCTTTGCGCTCACGCTTTGAATCCGCTGAATATTTATTACTTTTTCTTTTGACTACGTGTTGCGGCCCACCTGGGTAAGGATTATCCCCGTCTGTAGTTGTAGGTGGATCGTCTAAACCATTAGCGCAGGAAGCTTTTTCTGGACTTGTATTATTCGAAGAAACATTTGTGAACGCAGTGGTTGTTGTTTCGGAAATAGTCGGCAATGGCCGGCCGATAATTGTCACCACAGCTGCAGCTATGCCACCCGACGCGCTCGCCCCAGCTAGGCCACCCGCAATACCGCACATCGCGGGATTATCCTTAGTCTCAGCCGCTTGCGTCAGAATCTGTCGACGGCGGATGCGTTTGCGTGCTGTTTGGAATATACGCCAGTAGAGTATAAGTATAACCATCAGTGGAAGATAGAAGGAGCTCGCAGTTGCGAATATTTGATAGCTGATGTCCTGGCTAACGATGCGCCTTGTTATGTCTTCGATGCGTTGACTCCAGCCTACCAGGTCTTTCCAGCCGGTAGTGGTGCAATACACACAGGAAGGCAACACATACAATCAGGATCATTATACCAATGCGTTTTGCTGTGCGGTGATGAATATATAGATCTATGTTTTGTTACCTTGGTATCTAAAAAGAAAAATCATGTTTTTGTATATTAGGTGTGGCACTTGTGAGGGCAGGGTGATTGATAAAAGATAAGCATGAAACAATGAGCACTTGTAATTGTAAAGAATGTTGAATAGCGTTTTATTGAATAAGGCGTCTCTTAATCTGCGTCTGCTGCGCTCTGCTTGTGCCAAAAGCTGCTGCGGGCGCACGCAGTGCCGGTGTTACGCAGGAAGAAATAATGTAATGCTTAATATTTGTGTTGTTGGTTGCCACCCGTTACGCATTTCGCTAACACTCGACCGTCCTGACTCTCACTCGTCCTCGAGTGTGTATGCTACGAAGCAGGCTGGAACCTTTGTGACTCGTAGGCTCTTCCTTGCGTTTTCACTTTCAGCAGTGGCGCTTCCGCTTGCCAGGCACAATATCCTGCACAGCGTCGTAATTTTGATTTCCAAAGGTAAGCGGCCCCTGGAACCAAATTGGCTATAAACGGCAGAGAAACTAGCCATTCCCAGGAAACGCCGTAGCTGGTGAATATCTGTAGGCGCAGGATACTCCGAAAGGATCGCTCGTAGTTTTGCGGGGCCAGGCTCTATGCCATCGGCACTCCAGAATGAACCCCAAATACCCACACGCTCCTGCATGAAGTAGCATTTTTCGATCCTCAGCGTTAATCCGGCACCTCAGCGCCATCAGGGTCTTGGTTAACCTGACTCGCATGTCGCTAATCGCAGGTATGAGGATGTCGTCAAGGTAGTACACTCCACCGTGTCATTACGGAGGTCCCAAAACCTTTGCATTAGTTTTTTGAAAGGAAGTACGAGGGCGTGGTAGCAATACGTAAAGC